>NC_064629.1:544544905-544844905 GCF_023864275.1 Schistocerca cancellata | reverse complement strand
ATGCTTGCATCCAGATATTTTTTACGATTGATACTGCTTCTCGCTATTTGTTGTGAATGACTCAATAGAACAGTAACAGATCCCTTGGGCTATTTTAGATCATTAGTCACATTTATCTACACTCAGCTCCAACGCCAACCAATCCTCAACCCTCTGCAAATCGCTATAGCTTACAGGTGTCGCAGCCCTGTTATAAACAGAAGTATACAACTAAATACGTATTCTGCAAACCGCTGTGGACTGTGTCGTATCAGTGTCTCAGGTCACATGCGTAATGATCGAGTAATTCTGCATGCCTCTGTATATATCATAATCTTCTGTATGATCGCTGCGCCAGATACAGGTTTTTTAATGGCCTAGGAAATCTTGCTGTTGCACCTTTACTGCACAAAGAACATATGATACATTTGCAATTCGGGACATGTTATAATGTCCTTTATCGTATTGTAATGATCACTACGCTAGATATGTGACGGCATAATGATATTAGAATCTTCGTTGACAGAATAGTGTTTCACCGGAAATACGTCACCATTTTTTCAGTTGGGATATACTTCGATAATAAAATTCTAACAGTATCACAGAACTTCCAACACGCACTCTATCCACTGAATCATTTACATCGAAGCAACAACCTCGCATTTCCACGCACAAGTCAGTGATGCTGCAACAGTAGGGAAAGATTCTGGGTTACACTGTAGCATGTTCATTTTTCCCCCACATGCTCTTCGGGAGTGGACTAACCACGATGTCGTATTTCGCCTAGAACAGATCATATCCCCATGGCAGAACTCATATGCGTGGTGTAGTTAATTATTTAGAGCCAAACGGATCACCTATAGTCCTATACGCTTATGCGACTATAGTGCATCGATAGTCAATTAACGAACAAGTACAAGCCAGACCAAACCAATGTCGATGTTTCCTCCAGCAATAGCAGTCATTTAGTCCCTCTTACACCTCGAACTGAATTGCAGTGCCACAGTCTCGAGGTGACATGCCGACGGAAATTGTAGCCTCTCTCTTCCTTCGCTTTCACTTCTTAGTGACATATCCTTCTACTTTAGCTGACGGACCCATGCATCCTCAGAGTTTTGGTTGCTTCCCTTAAGATTCCAGCAAATGATCTAACCTTTCATGTCAACATTTCAACTCTCCACCACAATGGAAACACATGGTTTCATCTCCGACACCAGTATAAAATCAACCAGCTTCATTTATTCTGTTAGGGCGTTGCTTAATAGTTGAAGTCCAATCATCGAAAGATGCTATCCTTGCATCGTATGTTCCATGTTTAGGATGAGCTAATCTCCCGCACTTCACAGGTAGAACTGCATAACGATGCTGCTTCAGGTAACAAGTGCTTTGCACAGGTAACAAGTATCGTACAAAACAAATAGTTCGATCCACCGATATACCTCCCCAACACCCTCAGACATCCACTACGTTGCAGAACGTCCTGCTTTCAAAGGTCCGTATATATATAAAGATCCAAGATGCTGACACCTATGCTCACATGATCATTATGTCACTTCTGGCCACGTATTCTAAATTTGCTTGCAAACATAGTACAGTTGTAAACTCACATCGCAGTTTCGCTATTTTTCTGAATGTACATGTATCGGTTTCTCGGTACAGGGAAGGTCCGGAATAGGGCCAGCATAGAGCTCATAGGTGAATCCACTACACATTACGTCCTTCCAGGATGGGGTTCGAAGATGGTCCAACCACACTTTATGGTATGGATATGGTTTGAAGGTAGATCCGCCATTCATTACGGCAGGGACAGTATTCGAAGGTGAATCCGCCACGCATTACGGCCGAGATGGGGTTCGAAGTTGAATCCACCAGTGATACATCCAAGTGGTGTCTGAAGGTGGATTCACCAGCGATGGGTTCGGGATAGGTCTGGAAGGTGGATGGACCCCTTGTGGCCAGGGTGTCGTCTGAAGGTTGATTCACCAGCGATGGGTTCGGGATAGGTCTGGAAGGTGGATGGACCCCTTGTGGCCAGGGCGTCGTCTGAAGGTTGATTCACCAGCGGTGGGTCCGGGGTAGGTTGTGGGGCCCTCCATCAAGAAACCGATACACATATATACAGAAAAATAGCGCAATTACGCTAGATGTTTACAACTGTACTACATTTACAAGCAAATTTAGAATACGTGGTCAGAAGTGACGTCATGATCACGTGAGAAGAAGTGTGAGTATCTTGGAACTTTAGAGTAGGCTATATATAAAGGCACCTTTGAAAGCAGGTCGCTCTGTAATACTGGATGTCTGAGGGTGTTGGGGAGGTATATCGGTGGGTTGAACTGTTCATTTTCTACCATACTTATAACCTGTGCAGAGTGGAGATACTCCCACATTCATCTTCTGAATCTGCATCATTATGCAGTTCAACGTGTGACGTGCAGAAGATTAATTTATCTCATCCTAAATATAGAACACGCAATGCGAGGCTGTAGTTTTCAATGGTTGGACTTCAGCTATTAAGCAGCGTACTGACAAACTGAATGAAGCTGGTTTCTTTTACACTGTTGTGGGAGATAAAACTGCTTGTTTCCATTGTGGTGGAGGATTGAAATAGTGGAATGAAACGAATAACACATGTGTTTAACATACTATGTGGTTTTCCAAGCAGTTGTTTGTGCTTCTTGCGAGGGTTAAGGATTTTTTGGATGATATTTATCAGGAAAGAGATGCAAAAATTAATGCAAAGGTTGCAGCTAATATTAAATCTCCATCACATCATATGAAAGCAGCATCAGGACACCATGTGACTGCGAGAGCTCCTGATAATGTTCACCTGTATAAAATCTGCTTCAAAGAAGAAGTGGAAGTGCTATAACTTCCCTGCAGATACACTATGTGTTCAAAAGTATCCAGACACCTGGCTGAAAATGACTTACAAGTTCGTGACACCCTCCATCGGTAATGCTGGAATTCGGTATGGTGTTGGCCCACACTTAGCCTTGATGACAGGTTCCACTCTCGCAGGCATACGTTCAATCAGGTGCTGGAAGGTTTCTTGGGGAATGGCAGCTCATACCTCACAGAGTGCTGCACTTAGGAGAGGTATCGATGTCGGTCGGTGAGGCCTGGCACGAAGTCGGCGTTCCAAAACGTACCAGAGGTGTTCTATAGGATTCAGGACAGGACTCTGTGCAGGCCAGTCCATTATAGGGATGTTATTGTCGTGTAACCACTCCGTCACATGCTGTGCATTATGAACAGGTGTTCGATCGTGTTGAAAGATGCAATCGTCATTCCCGAAGAATTGATCTTCAACAGTGGGAAGCAAGAAGGTGCTTACAACATCAATGTAGGCCTGTGCTGTGATAGTGCCACGCAAAACAACAAGGGGTGCATGCCCCCTCTATGAAAAACACGACCACACCATAACACTATCGCCTCCGAATTTTACTGTTGGCACTACACACGCTGGTAGATGACGTTCACCGGGCATTCGCCACACCCTCACCCTGCCATCGGATCGCCACATTGTGTGCCGTGATTCGTCACTCCACACAACGTTTTTCCACTGTTCAAACGTCCAATGTTTACCCTCCTTACATCAAGCGAGGAGTCGTTTGGTATTTATCGGCGTGATGTGTAGCTTGTGAGCAGCCGCTCGACCATGAAATCCAAGTTTTCTCACCTCCCGCCTAACTATCATAGTACTTGAAGTGGATCCTGATGCAGTTTGGAATTCCTGCGTGATGGTCTGGATGGATGTCCACCTATTACACATTACGACGCTCTTCAACTGTCGGCGGTCTCTGTCAGTCAACAGACGAGGTCGGCCTGTACGCTTTTGTGCTGTAGGCGTCCCTTCACGTTTCCACTTCACTATCACATCAGAAACAGTGGACCTATGGATGATTCAGAGTGTGGAAATTTCGCGTACAGACGTATGACACAAGTGACACCCAATCACCAGACCACGTTCGAAGGCCGTGAGTTCCGCGAAGCGCCCGATTCTGCTCTCTCACGATGTCTAATGATAACTGAGGTCGCTGATATGGAGTACCTGGCAGTAGGTGGCGTGGCAACACACTGCATCTAATATGAAAAACGTATGTTTTTGGGGGCGGCCGGATACTTTTTATCGCACAGTGGATATTGCTGCTTGCGTTAAATGTGGACCCACCGTTTCCTTGGATGCTGTGTGTCAGAGACATGTTTGAACTACAATAAGAGCATTTTTGACGAAGGCAACGATGTTGTAAGAGGTATTATTACTTTATGATGTACCCTTTATACATTGTTAATAGAAATTTGGAAGAATAATGTATTATCGCTAAAATGTGTTCTTTTCTTGTTTTTTTCCTACACCAATCACACTTATGTCTGCTCTTAATATGATACCTATGATGGTACTCTGATCTGCGCTGAATAATCGTGATTCTTTTAGTGTCAAAGCATAGAATTGACACAGAATACCAAGGTCCTGTCAACGTATGCAGTCTTCCATTACGTTAAAAACCACCATTTCGTCCCCACTAGAGTATTACTGTTAAGATCAGTGCTGCACAGTTCCATATGATACTGTAAAAAATGCTTTCCACCATGTACTACTCACGAAGGTGGTAGCGACTATATTCTGTGTTGGGGTATACTGCAGGGAGAAAAAGAAACTCTGGGTACTGCCTACGACCACGCGTCATATTACTTTCGTATAAAGCATTACACAACAAATGTAATCGGAACTGGTGGTTGAAAGTGTTCGACTTGTTAATGTATGCAGTATACGTTGGATAGATGGATGATGTCGTATATCAGTACCTTAATAGGGGAAGTCTATGCACTATTTTCCACAGTTACGATCAGATGTACACTTTTGGAAATGGAAAAAAGAACACTTTGACACCGGTGTGTCAGACCCACCATACTTGCTCCGGACACTGCGAGAGGGCTGTACAAGCAATGATCACACGCACGGCACAGCGGACACACCAGGAACCGTGGTGTTGGCCGTCGAATGGCGCTAGCTGCGCAGCATTTGTGCACCGCCGCCGTCAGTGTCAGCCAGTTTGCCGTGGCATACGGAGCTCCATCGCAGTCTTTAACACTGGTAGCATGCCGCGACAGCGTGGACGTGAACCGTATGTGCAGTTGACGGACTTTGAGCGAGGGCGTATAGTGGGCATGCGGGAGGCCGGGTGGACGTACCGCCGAATTGCTCAACACGTGGGGCGTGAGGTCTCCAAAGTACATCGATGTTGTCGCCATTGGTCGGCGGAAGGTGCACGTGCCCGTCGACCTGGGACCGGACCGCAGCGACGCACGGATGCACGCCAAGACCGTAGGATCCTACGCAGTGCCGTAGGGGACCGCACCGCCACTTCCCAGCAAATTAGGGACACTGTTGCTCCTGGGGTATCGGCGAGGACCATTCGCAACCGTCTCCATGAAGCTGGGCTACGGTCCCGCACACCGTTAGGCCGTCTTCCGCTCACGCCCCAACATCGTGCAGCCCGCCTCCAGTGGTGTCGCGACAGGCGTGAATGGAGGGACGAATGGAGACGTGTCGTCTTCAGCGATGAGAGTCGCTTCTGCCTTGGTGCCAATGATGGTCGTATGCGTGTTTGGCGCCGTGCAGGTGAGCGCCACAATCAGGACTGCATACGACCGAGGCACACAGGGCCAACACCCGGCATCATGGTGTGGGGAGCGATCTCCTACACTGGCCGTACACCACTGGTGATCGTCGAGGGGACACTGAATAGTGCACGGTACATCCAAACCGTCATCGAACCCATCGTTCTACCATTCCTAGACCGGCAAGGGAACTTGCTGTTCCAACAGGACAATGCACGTCCGCATGTATCCCGTGCCACCCAACGTGCTCTAGAAGGTGTAAGTCAACTACCCTGGCCAGCAAGATCTCCGGATCTGTCCCCCATTGAGCATGTTTGGGACTGGATGAAGCGTCGTCTCACGCGGTCTGCACGTCCAGCACGAACGCTGGTCCAACTGAGGCGCTAGGTGGAAATGGCATGGCAAGCCGTTCCACAGGACTACATCCAGCATCTCTACGATCGTCTCCATGGGAGAATAGCAGCCTGCATTGCTGCGAAAGGTGGATATACACTGTACTAGTGCCGACATTGTGCATGCTCTGTTGCCTGTGTCTATGTGGCTGTGGTTCTGTCAGTGTGATCATGTGATGTATCTGACCCCAGGAATGTGTCAATAAAGTTTCCCCTTCCTGGGACAATGAATTCACGGTGTTCTTATTTCAATTTCCAGGAGTGTATATTAGGAGCAATTGGTATGGATGCATCGGGAATATAAAAACTCTGTCTAAAGCAGAACTAGTTGATGTTGAGATGGACCATCAGCCTGTGCTATTGCAATGGCCTTCTATAGGTGACTGCTAGCTTATGGGTCAGAATAAACTCTAGATTTTTTGATCTGAATGGATATGTGCGACTACATAACGTTTGGGAGAAATGTTTACATTTTCCTCCGCTAAAAAGAACTTGGTTTTTAAGCTCTGATTTATAACTAAGGGGATTGACTTTTTCAGTATGATCCCGTCTAAATGCTACCGATATGGAAGTACATTTCAAAAATCAGTATGAGACGTATATGGTGTGGAAGACTGTAGTTTGAAGCCTAAATTTGTTAGTGGTGGGAGAAGCACCGCCCACAACATCGTTGTACTTAAATAGCTCTGACAGACGTCTGGAGATTAAGTTAGATGCATCTCATTCCATTGCACCGCTAGATTACGGGTATTTTTTCCCCCTAAGCAAATTACACTTCGAAATCAGGATGAGTTCTATAAGGACATATATGGCACGGAAGACTGTAGTGTTAATGGCGCTTATTAATGGTAGGAGGGAGCATCACACACAGCACTGCTGTACTTAAATAGCCCTGACTTAAGTTCGGAGATTATGCGACAGTATTTCGCAAATAATTATTTTTGTAGGCTTTGAATTCTGTATTTATTGCATCCAAAATCTGTTGGAGTTGGTATACCACCTTGCATTGAAATTTCGTTGAACTTAGAATGGCTGAATGACCGAAATAACAAACAACATATTCCATATCAATGCTGCCGCTATCTTAAGCAAGATAATACCACAGATATACTCTCGCTCCACTGAAGCGCATACCGCTTTCTGCCACCCACATACGTGCATGACACCTTGATGCGTTAGTAATCTGCATCTACATTCTACATCTACATTTATACTCCGCAAGCCACCCAACGGTGTGTGGCGGAGGGCACTTTACGTGACACTGTCATTACTTTCCTGTCCCAGTCGCGTATGGTTCGCGGGAAGAACGACTGACGGAAAGCCTCGGTGCGCGCTCGAATCTCTCTAATTTTACATTCGTGATCTCCTCGGGAGGTATAAGTAGGGGGAAGCAATATATTCGATACCTCATCCAGAAACGCACCCTCTCGAAACCTGGAGATCAAACTACACCGCGATGCAGAGCGCCTCTGTTGCAGAGTCTGCCACTTTAGTTTGCTAAACATCTCCGTAACGCTATCACGCTTACCAAATAATCCTGTGACGAAACGTGCTGCTCTTCTTTGGATCTTCTCTATCTCCTCCGTCAACCCGATGTGGTACGGATCCCACACTGATGAGCAATACTCAAGTATAGGTCGAACGAGTGTTTTGTAAGCCACCTCCTTTGTTGATGGACTACATTTTCTAAGGACTCTCCCAATGAATCTCAACCTGGTACCCGCCTTATCAACAATTAATTTTATATGATCATTCCACTTAAAATCGTTCCGCACGCATACTCCCAGATATTTTACAAAAGTAACTGCTACCAGTGTTTGTTCCGCTATCATATAATCATACAATAAAGGATCCTTCTTTCTATGTATTCGCAATACATTACATTTGTCTATGTTAAGGGTCAGTTGCCACGCCGGCCGAAGTGGCCGTGCGGTTCTAGGCGCTGCAGTCTGGAACCGCGAAACCGCTACGGTCGCAGGTTCGAATCCTGCCTCGGGCATGGATGTGTGTGCTGTCCTTAGGTTAGTTAGGTTTAACTAGTTCTAAGTTCTAGGGGACTAATGACCTCAGAAGTTGAGTCCCATAGTGCTCAGAGCCATTTGAACCATTTTTTTTAGTTGCCACTCCCTGCACCAAGTGCCTATCCGCTGCAGATCTTCCTGCATTTCGCTACAATTTTCTAATGCTGCAACTTCTCTGTGTACTACAGCATCATCCGCGAAAAGCCGCATGGAACTTCCGATACTATCTACTAGGTCATTTATATATATTGTGAAAAGCAATGGTCCCATAACACTCCCCTGTGGCACGCCAGAGGTTACTTTAACGTCTGTAGACGTCTCTCCATTGAGAACAACATGCTGTGTTCTGTTTGCTAAACCGGTCGGTGTGGCCGTGCGGTTCTAGGCGCTTCAGTCTGGAATCGCGTCAACGCTACGATCGCGGGTTCGAATCCTGCCTCGGGCATGGATGTGAGTGATGTCCTTAGGTTGGTTAGGTTTAAATATTTCTAGGGGACTGATGACCACAGATGTTAAGTCCCATAGTGCTTACAGCCATTCAATCCATTTTTAATCTGTTTGCTAAAAACTCTTCAATCCAGCCACACAGCTGGTCTGATATTCCGTAGGCTCTTACTTTGTTTATCAGGTGACAGTGCGGAACTGTATCGAACGCCTTCCGGAAGTCAAGGAAAATAGCATCTACCTGCGAGCCTGTATCTAATTAATATTTTCTGGGTCTCATGAACGAGTAAAGCGAGTTGGGTCTCACACGATCGCTGTTTCCGGAATCCATGTTGATTCCTACAGAGTAGATTCTGGGTTTCCAGAAACGACATGATATGCGAGCAAAAAAGTGTTCTAAAATTCTACAACAGGTCGACGTCAGAGATATAGGTTTGTAGTTTTGCTCATCTGCTCGACGACCCTTCTTGAAGACTGAGACTACCTGTGCTCTTTTCCAATGATTTGGAACCTTCCGTTCCTCTAGAGACTTGCGGTACACGGCTGTTAGAAGGGGAGCAAGTTCTTTCGCGTACTCTGTGTAGAATCGAATTGGTATCCCGTCAGGTCTAGTGGACTTTCCTCTGTTGAGTGATTCCAGTTGCTTTTCTATTCCTTGGACACTTATTTCGATGTCAGCCATTTTTTCGCTTGTGCGAGGATTTAGAGAAGGAACTGCAGTGCGGTCTTCCTCTGTGAAACAGCTTTGGAAAAATGTTTTTAGTATTTCAGCTTTACGCGTGTCATCCTCTGTTTCAATGCCATCATCATCGCTATACACTATATGATGACTCTCGAGTAGTTAATTTTAACGTAGCAGAACCAGGCATGAGGCAGAATGTGTCGTACTTAACCGTCACTGCCTATATATATATATATATATATATATATATATATATATATATATATATATATATATATATATATTAGTTTGCTGCACAGCTTCTCCCACTCTATTTGAACAAGCCTCACCTTCGTACCTCACCACACATTCTCAATGTCCACTATAACTTTAGGTCGTCGCCAGCTGCTATCCCGACATTAATACACATAGACCCGTTCGTGGTTAAATGATATGTTATACGTTAACTGACGGGGGATCACTGTTGTCAGCTGCAGCGGGATATAAGCGGTATCAGCGGCGACGAGCGAAAATGTGTACCGGACGGCTGATTCCGTTTAATGTCCCGCTGCAGCTGACAGCACTGATCCCCCTTCCATTTACGTATAGTATTTGACAGCTGCGGGATCTGCGTGGTGTCTGCCCTTTCGTAGGAACAGACATCGCGCACTCATATAAATGATATGTACTTGTGAACATTTGGATCGATTCTACAGCTCAACATTACATAGTCGCTGTCTACCAATCATGTGGGCCCACATTAGTGCGTGTTACGTGGCTGATCCGCGAAAAAAAAAGCATCGTGTGGATGTTGCTAGGATGGTGAGGTTGGCATACTCCATTCGAATATGCAACGAACAAAAATTCTCTGAGAAACACGACCTATTTCTCCCAGAAGCACAAGGATTGATTAAGGTATGTATTGAAGAATATTAACAATCATTTTTTTTCCTCGATCAGCGAGTGAGATACGGATGGAAGGGTGATCGATAATACTGGTGCGATGTATCATCCACAACGAACTGTACAGCGGCTTATGGCGCATTTGTTTTATATGTAGGATGTTCTCAAGTGATGGAGCTGCCTGCAAGCAGACGGGAAGTTCTATAGTAAGGCTGCTAATTGAACTGAACGTAACTAAATCTATTGCACATTAATAGGAATATACCGGGTGATCAAAAAGTCAGTATAAATTTGAAAACTGAATAAATCACGGAATAATGTAGACAGAGAGGTACAAATTGACACACATGCTTGGAATGACATGGGGTTTTATTAGAACCAAAAAAAAATACAAAAGTTCAAAAAATGTCCGACAGATGGCGCTTCATCTGATCAGAACAGCAATAATTAGCATAACAAAGTAAGACAAAGCAAAGATGATGTTCTTTACAGGAAATGCTCAATATGTCCACCACCATTCCTCAACAATAGCTGTAGTCGAGGAATAATGTTGTGAACAGCACTGTAAAGCATGTCCGGAGTTATGGTGACGCATTGGCGTCGGGTGTTGTCTTTCAGCATCCCTAGAGATGTCGGTCAATCACGATACACTTGCGACTTCAGGTAACCCCAAAGCCAATAATCGCACGGACTGAGGTCTGGGGACCCGGGAGGCCAAGCATGACGAAAGTGGCGGCTGAGCACACGATCATCGTCAAACGACGCGCACAAGAGATCTTCCACGCGTCGAGCAATTTTTTTTTCTTTTTGGTTCTAATAAAACCCCATGTCATTCCAAGCTTGTGTGTCAATTTTTACCTCTCTATCTATATTATTCTGTGGTTTATTAAGTTTCCAAATTTACAGTGACTTTTTGATCACCCGGTAAATCCCGTACACTGTCATCGGAAACATTAACCGCAGTAAAATACCTGGCAGTAATCATCTGGAGCGAGCTGAAGAAGAATGCCTATTTTGCGGTCAGATTCATTTGCTGGAATGTTAAGGGAAGCAACTCAAACACAGAGGACTGAGGTCGGTCAGCTAAAGCTGAAGAATATGTCCACTCAGATGGCTGCTGTCGCTGGAGGAAACGTCGACGTTGGTTTGGTCTGGTTAGTGCTTGTTCGTTAATTTGCACTCGATGCGCGATAATAAAAAAAAATGGTTCAAATGGCTCTGTGCACTATGCGACTTAACTTCTGAGGTCATCAGTCGCCTAGAACTTAGAACTAATTAAACCTAACTAACAAAAAATGGTTCAAATGGCTCTGAGCACTATGGGACTCAACTGCTGTGGTCATAAGTCCGCTAGAACTTAGAACTACTTAAACCTAACTAACCTAAGTACATCACACACATCCATGCCCGAGGCAGGATTCGAACCTGCGACCGTAGCGGTCGTGCGGTTCCAGACTGTAGCGCCTTTAACCGCTCGGCCACTCCGGCCGGCCAAACCTAACTAACCTAAGGACATCACACACATCCATGCCGGAGGCAGGATTCGAACCTGCGACCGTAGCGCGATAATCGAATAAGCGTGTAGGTACTGCGTTTGCTTCTAAATAAATAACTGCACTATGCATATGGGTTCTACCGTGTAGATATGATCTGTTCTAGGCAGAATACGGCCCCATGGTCAGTCCACTCCCGTAGAGCGCGTGGGGGAAAAATGAACAACGGTATGATGAATACCCGAATCTTTCCCTAGTCTTGCAGCAGATCTCAACTGTGCGTGGAAGTTTGCAGATGTTGCTCCGATGTAAATGATTCAGTGGATAGAGTGCGTGATGGAAGCTCTGTGATACTGTTAGAATTGTGTTACCGAGGTATATCCCAACTGAAAAACTGGTGATGAATTGCTCATGAAACACTATGCTGTCAACGAAGTCTCTCACACCGTTACGCCGTCGCATTCTAGCGCAGCGATCATTAGAATACGATAAAGGAGATTAGAACACATACAGGGACACAATTATAGAAAATCATTCGATATCGAAGAATTGCAGTTGTGCAATATTTTCTTTGTGCAGCCTTCGCATAGTAAAGGTGCAGCAGTAGGGCTTCTTCGGCCATTAAAAAGCCTGTATCTGGCGCAGCGATGATATAAAACATTATGTGATTTAAAAAACATACACACATTCATTTTTACTCGATCATTACGCACGTGACAGGGAAAGGAACGAAGAAATTGATAATACCGATACAACACTGTCCACACGGTGCTGTCGTTTGCGGGATATGTATTTAGATTTATGCTACTGTCTATAGCAGTGTTGCGACACCGGTAAGCTTCAGCGATTTGCAGAGGATTGTGTTGGAGCTGAAAGTAGATAAATGTAACTGAACTAAACTAAATTCCTCCCGAACAGGCCATGAAGGACCAACGGTAGCGACCGGCCGCCGTGCCGTCCTCAGCCAATAGGCGTCAGTGGATGCGGATATGGAGGGGTATATGGTCAGCACACCGCTCTCCCGGCCGTATGTCCGTATCCGAGACCGAAATAAATGTAACTAATGATCTAAAATAGCCCAAGGGATCTGCTACTTTTCTACTGTCAATGACAACAAATAACGAGCAGCAGTGCCACTCGTAAAAGTATATCTGGACGCGAGAATCCACATGGTGGTGAATTTCTCCCAGAACATCAGTTTGCTACTTTTTTCTCTTTGTGGTAGCTTTCTACATAGCCAGTGAGAAGCAGACGGCTAGACAGCCTTCTAACTAATGGAACAATGCTGTCGTAGCGTGATGGGATTTCGAGAAAATTAGCAGGGGTCTGTGACTTTGCTCGGGTTATATACTGTATCGCTATATATCGAAGACTGCGAGATTCGTGAGAGTATGGGGGGTAAGCGATACTCTGACAAAAGAGGAGTTGAGAGGGAGCTCTAGTCCGCTTCTTGTAAGTGTTTTCGGCAAACATATTAAGCCTCCCACATACGTCTCATGAAGTCACTGCTGTGTGAAAATTAGTGGCTAATTACTGAGAGACGATCAGCAGCAGAAGTTCTGTCTTTTGTTTTCTTGATAAATAGGAGACATCATTCTCCCAGACTGACATCTTAATATGTAGATAAAATTTACAGCTACATTTATATGTACACTTGACTAGTTATCATACGGTGCATGGCAAAGGTACACTGTGCCACTACCAATCATTTCTTTCCTTATTCCACTCGCAAATACAGGGCTATTACAAATGATTGAAGCGATTTCATAAATTCACTGTAGCTCCATTCATTGACATATGATCACGAGACGCTACAGATACGTAGAAAAACTCATAAAGTTTTGTTCGACTGAAGCCGCACTTCAGGTTTCTGCCGCCAGAGCGCTCGAGAGCACAGTGAGACAAAATGGCGACAGTAGCCGAGAAAGCGTATGTCGTGCTTAAAATGCACTCACATCAGTCAGTCATAACAGTGCAACGACACTTCAGGATGAAGTTCAACAAAGATCCACCAACTGCTAACTCCATTCGGCGATGGTATGCGCAGTTTAAAGCTTCTGGATGCCTCTGTAAGGGGAAATCAACGGGTCGGCCTGCAGTGAGCGAAGAAACGGTTGAACGCGTGCTGGCAAGTTTCACGCATAGTGATGTGAAAGATTCAGTGTTTAAACCTCCTCTACCAAGAAACGTGCCAGAACTGCGAGCTCGCATCAACAATGCTTTCGAACTCATTGATGGGGACATGCTGCGCCGAGTGTGAGAGGAACTTGATTATCGGCTTGATGTCTGCCGAATCACTAAAGGGGCACATATTGAACATTTGTGAATGCCTAAAAAACTTTTTGAGTTTTTGTATGTGTGTGCAAAGCATTGTGAAAGTATCTCAAATAATAAAGTTATTGTAGAGCTGTGAAATCGCTTCAATCATTTGTAATAACGCTGTAGAGCGCGCGAAAAAAGAGTTTCTATATGCCATCACATGAGCGCTGGTTTCTCCTATCTTATCTTCGTGATCCTTCTCGCGAAATATATGTTAGTGGCAGTAGAATCCTTCTACAGTCACCTTCAAATGTCGGTTCTCTAAATTTTGTCAACAGTGTTCCCTGAAAAGAACATCGCCTTCCCTCAAGGGATTCCCATATGAGTTACCTGGAAAGTGTAATCAGACTGCAGGAATAAGTTGTGCAACATGCAAAGGGACTCTCATAATCAATTTAATTGATTAGTCCATCAGTTTGATACAACTGACTTGGCACCGCGCGGGTGGAAGCGAGGACGAGAATGCCACAGATATGATTCGCCAGTTGGGATGGTAATACTGCGTTTTTTTCGCTGTGGCGAAATCTTTTAACGATATATCAATCTCCCATCTACACAGGGGGAGATGGCCATCGCAATAAAATCAGCTATATTGCTGATACGTAGTATTAACCTGATATTTACAACTCCAGTGTGCTGCTATTTGGCTTCCTTAAGAGAATTCATAGGTGACGAAGTATTTGACTGCCTTAAGAGAGTTTGAAAGTGAGGAGGATCCTGTGCCAGAATAGAGTTAGAGCATGCTCTTAGCACTCTGTCATGAGTCAAAAAATGAGTTTAATATTCTATTTCTGCGATGCAGGACGTAACAGACATTAAGCTGATAAGAACTGACTTTTTTACCAGGTGGGAGAATAATTAAAGGAAATATAGCCTGTTGTACAGGATTTCCACAATAAGAATCAACAAGTAACGATAATATACTGATTTCTTCCGTCTTCAGAAATAACGCGCATGAAAGGGAGGAATCGACATTTAGCATTTTTTTATTGTTATTTTATACCCCTACTCAAAGTGAGTGGGGGTGGGCCGGCAGTTGCACAGTTCGCCGCTCTTCAGGCAAGAGATTGTATACAATATCACAGGAGAAAATACATAAAATATGGGGATAAAAGATGAAGTTGACACAAGAGAAAGGGAAAGAGTGGGAGTTAAAAGATACAAAAAAGGGGTATTTTCATGAGGCACGCTTAGATAAATTCCATATAAAGATAAAATGACACTTGACGAGGACATAGCACATAAACACTGATGGCACGGAGAGCACAACTGAAGCGGCTTTCACAGCAAGAAAGCCACATGGGACAACGACACTTAAAATACACTGCACTTATGTAACACATATGGCGAGCACCAAAACACAATGGAGAGTAACTGGGTGAAAACTGAAAGCACCTGCCAAGGAGGAGGGGGGGGGGGGAGGCCAGAGAGGAGGGGAAGAAGAGCGAGAGGAGGGGGGTTGGTGGAGGAGGGGAAGCTGGAAGGGGCAGAAGGAGTAGGGAGCTCGTAGCACACCAAGGGGCATGGACAGAGAAGGTGAGGAAGTGAGCTATCCAAGAAGGAGTGCAAGGACTGGGAAAGGAGATGTAAGAAGGATGGGGAGAGTAGGATGGAGGAAACTACAGAGGGGAAGGGAAAGGAGAGGGAGACATAGGGAGAGGGAAAAGAGAGTGGGCGACGTAGGGAGGAGTGGGGAGGAAGAGGAAAAATGGTTCAAATGGCTCTGAGCACTATGGGACTCAACTGCTGAGGTCATTAGTCCCCTAGAACTTAGAACTAGTTAAACCTAACTAACCTAAGGACATCACAAACATCCATGCCCGAGGCAGGATTCGAACCTGCGGCCGTAGCGGTCTTGTGGTTCCAGACTGCAGCGCCTTTAACCGCACGGCCACTTTGGCCGGCGATGAAGAGGAGGGTCAGAATTGGAAGGAAGAATAAACACTGGGGCAAAGCACATCAGCTTTGACAGGGAGACACTGGAAGTTTCTTTGGGAGAGGAGGTGGAGGGCGTGGAGATGGAGAGAGGGTGGGACTCATCGGTAGAGGTGCAACAGCACATGGGTAGTGGAGAGGAAAGGAGACACCACGGAATGAGGGGGATCAGGGCAGCGGTTGGTGTAGAGGATATGGATGTGTTCAGGGAAAAGTAGGTGATGTCAGAAAAGGATGAGATCACAAAGGTTTCTCATGGGAGCAACGAGCGGAATGCGAGGTGTAAAGCATGGCATTCAAGGGTTTGGAGAGCTTTGTAGAATTTAGGGGGGGGGGGGGGAGATTCAGGCAACACTGGCATAAGAGAGGATAGGACGGATGTAGGATTTGTAGGTATGAAGGATGGTGGAAGGATGCAGTCCCCATGTCTACCCAGACAGAAGTTTCAGAAGGCAGAGTCTACTGTGGGCTTTGCATTGGATGGTAAGGAGATGGGGAGTGCGGGTGAGTTGACGGTCAAGATTGAGGCCAACGTATTTCAAGGTGGGAGTAAGTTGGATAGGGCAGTCATAAGTGGTGAGGTGGAAATCATAGAGCTGGAAGAAGGGGGTGGTACATCATATTATGATTGCCTAGGTTTTGGAGGGATTGATCCAAAAGAGCCACTGGTTGCACCAAGTAGTAAAATGGTCTAGGCAGGTTCGGAGGGAGCACTAGAACCGTTGGAGGGTAGGATAGAGGGCAAGGAAGGCGGTGTCAACAGCATATTGAGATGGATGGGTGAGGGTGGTTTGGGTATATCAGTGGATAAAGGAGATAAAGGAGAAGAGAAAAGATAGAGCCCTGGCCCATACCTGTGATAGGGTAAGAGGTACAGGAATTGGTGTTATGGATGGTGACATAGGAAGGATGGTGGGAGAGTAAGGAGGCAATGTGGTGGATGAAGTTGATAGGAAGGGCGTAGGTCTCGATCTTGAAAAAGGGCCTGGAATGCCATAAACAGTCACAGGTGTTTCAGAGGTTGAGGAAAACATAAATAGCAGACCAACGAGAGTTAAGCTGGAGGGAAAGGAGATGGCTAAGGTTAAGGAGCTGGTCATGAGTGGAGAAGGGAGGCCAGAAACCACACTGAGTAAGAGGGAGGAAGTGGTGTTGAGTTAGGTGGTGATGGATACAGCAGGAGAAGATGGACTCAAAAGACCTTACTGAACAGGGAGGTAAGGTGTATGGGGTGATAGGAGGAGGTGTTGGAAAGAGGTTTGTTGGGTTTAAGGAACAACAGGATGTGGGAGGTCTTCCACAGGTTAGGGTAAAAGCCAGTGGAGTGGATGGTGTTGTACAGGGTGGCAAGGGTGTCGAGGAAGGAGAGCGGGCATTCCTTGAAGTGGCAGTAGTGATTCAATCATGATCAGGGGCAGTGTTGCATTTGGTGTGGAGGATGAGTTTAATGGCATGTATTCTAATAGGGGTGTTCAATTCTGAAGGCAGTAACTAGTACAGGTGCTGGAAGCTAGCAGCAAGCAGCAGGACAGTGATATCAGTGCAGTCAAGGACATAGGGGAAGAGGGAGTGATTAGAGTGAGAGTCATCAGGTAGGGAGAGGGCTTCAGAGAGATGGGAAGCAAAATGGTTAGCTTTACTGAGGTTGTCAGGGAAGGGGTGGTTTCGAGTTATGTGCATATATGCCGCCAGTCCCAGCGTATATTTGCTGTCAGAAAGTTTCGAACATGTTTTAGTAATTGTTGGTGGTGGAGGAGTGTGCCCCAGTCACGAGTGCAGAGGAAGGTATGGTAGAGCCGGTGGGATAGACAGAGAAGGACGGTCTGTGGAGGAAGGATAGGACTGTGGAGGTGAATAGGTATGGTTGGAATGTGAGCTGTCGCATTGCCAGTGATCGTCTTCAAGAGAAAGGACGAGGCTTGAGCAATGTCATCAGGGTGGTGGAAGGGGAGGGGGTGGCTTCTGGCCTGGATTCTCAGTAGGCATTCCAGTCAGCACAGTGGTAGTCGTGAATGACATTGGGAGGGGCGACAGGGTGGAGAGCTGAGGGAGGGCGATGGGCAGAGGAGATGGTGAGGACGGGGGGATGGTCACTGTCAATGGGATCTAGGACTTCCACAGTGACATGATGAAAGAGGTTGGGGGAAGTGAGGACGACATTGGGGGTGGTGATACTTTTGGGATGGGTATGCTGAAGGAGGGGGACAAGATCGCCTTGGAGGGTGGAAATTAACTGATGCCACCGCAGGAGTGGGGCACAGTCATGGCTATGGATGTTATGGTCTGTGGCAATCATATAGGTGGAGAAGGTGTGGTCAATATGGGAGAGGAAGTCACAGGGAATGGGAGTAGCAGAACAGAGGTATATGGTGGCACAGCTGACGGTAAGGGTGGGAAAAAAAACGCTGAGGATAATGTGTTTGGTAGGGTCATTGAGCAGGGGCTGTGGCTGGACAGGGATGTGCTTAAGGTGGCCAATACATACCACATCTTACATTAAAGTTGGGATTATCGATATGGTGAAGGACATAGGGTGAGGTGCAGACCACATGAAGTTGGAGGAAAGTTTCATTGAAGATGAAGGTGTCAACCTAGTGCTGGGACAGGGTATGCAAGAGTCAACACTTGTTGGCAGGGAAAGTGCAGATGTTTTGATGAAGGAGGCGATACTGTCGTTGTGCCAGGATGGAAAGAGAGGAAGGGGAAAGAGGGGGGCAAGAGAGGCTTAGACGAGGGTGTTGAGGCAGGTAAAGGCGAAGTGGGCTTGGTTGTGGGAGTAGATGGCGTAGGTGTTCAGGTGAAAAACACTATGGGTGGCGAGTGAGATCTGCTGGAGGGTGTGTGGATGTTGGAAGGGGTGGATATTTTGAAGGAAGATACTAAGGAAATGGGTGATGTCTTCAGCTGTGGAGGGTGGGCAGAGGGAGTTGTTGGGGGTGGAGATGATGGTTTGGTGGAAGGGGGCTTTGCCTTACATTTAGGGGAATGGTCTTAATTATATGTTTTACATGAAGGAGGGGAGGCGAGGTTGGGATACTGTTTGACAAAGTTATAGGCTTTAAGTGGGGACAGGCGGGAGAATTTTTACAGGCAGAGGTAAGGTAATTGTTGTAGACCAGGCACTTCTGGCACTAGTAGGACTGGCAAGGTGAGTGGGAAGGGTTAATATGGTGGTGGCGTTTATAAATAAGGGCTCCCCCGGTGAGTAGGTGATCGATAGATTCCTAGAATTCGGAGCATGTCAACAATGCTCATCCCCAGAGGATTTCACAGCGGCTTTAATGTAGCCAATAACAAGTTATTTTCTGGAAGGACTGGTGAATGCCAACAAAGATATTCCCTGTCTTTCAATCTGCATTCTGTATGTGGGTGGTTCTGAAGAACGTGAAAAATACCCATGCCAGGGGATTTACATGTGTTTTGATGTAGCCAACACGCAGTTTCCTGAGAAGGACTGGTAAATGCTGATAAAGGAATTCCCCATTTTATGACCTGTGTTCAGTATGGGGGCGGTCCTGAAAGATGTGAACAATATCTATCATGTCCAAACCTGTACACCTGGGTTTCCACCCTTCATAAGCATTCCTGTTGGTTCCTGCCAGTTCTTTTCAGCAATCATGTCCCAATTTTGAGCACCCTCTGATGGCAGTAATGTGAACTAGGTCAGTTGGTTTCCACACAACTAGGTCAGCATATGGACAAGAAAAAAATTTAGGAAGCATTTTTTAACAGCATAACTACTCAAAATAAAGAAAAGCCACCCTATGTCTTTCCCCACCAACAGCTAAGCACAGATGAATGGTGTTCCCATTAATTTCCAGAAAGGGTTTGGGAGGGGAAGGAGAGGAGTGCTGGTGGTGGGAGAGGAGAGGGTAGGGGAAGTTGGGGAAGAAGGTGGGGAGGGGAAGTGGGGATCCATAACTTCATCAGTGTTACATTGCCTCATTTACACCAGGGGGGAGGGGGGGAGGAGAGACGGATGTTCCATCAGCACGAATAAATTAAAACAGTGCTCATAGCACCTTTGCCCCACTTCTACCCATTTGTCAAATCCAGGAGCTCGGTTTCAAATGGAAGAAATGCGGTTGATGTACGTTAAAAAACTTATTTTTTTTAACAAAATTTTCTTTATTCAGTCAAATGCCGTGTTCCATGGTCACAAAACTTGCAAGGTCTCTCCACTATGATGCCACCATTCCCTGTCTATGCGGCTCTGCATTCTGCGTGCCAAACCCAGTGACTTCAGCAGTAGTAGTACAACCTATGTGTGCCAGTGCAGTGGTCAGCCCCTCATGTAGTATGTGATGCAGTGTGATGACTGCTGGACCATGTGATGTCACAGCAGTGCCTGTCAATCCCCATTGCCGCACCAACAGCTGCCTGCTTCTCTCTGACTCACATTCCCGAGTCAGGATGGTTGCTGCCTAGCGCATTAGCCCCAAACCAGTCGTACAATGTGACACACTACATCGGTATTCACATATAGCAGATAGGCTGGGATCTGTGTGATCCTAATCTTGGGCGCATCCGAACCTGCTTGCTGTTTGTGATGCTAAAATTTTCTCTATGCCATTCAATGGTTACATAGGAACGCAGTTAGGAGACACAAACATGTTTCCCCTATACCGTTTCCCTGTTGTCTCAGAATCACATAGATGTGTCTGAACATAATATTCACTCACCAGGAATATAACATTTCAACCTCGGAAAAGCCTTAGAAGGTACAAACATAGCCTACTTTCTCCTATACTGTTATCGAGAAGGTTGAAAGCTATAGCAAATTCCAAACGTAATAGCATCGCTATTTATGGCATACAAAGGTCTTATTTACTCACCAAGAATGTGACACTCCGACATATGAAACACTTACAAGGGAATGGTCCAATAGTACATGTCGCAACCTACCCTGAAATGTTTTACACAGGAAGAAGACAACAAAAGAAATGCGCTGCCAAAATATTAGCTGCTAAGAGGCACTGAAAATATTTTGTAAAAAATGTTTTAAGTTACACATTTTTACCGTGTGGTTTGTACAGTCCTGCCCGCCTAGCGCGCGACTCGGCGAATCGCTCACGCAGCGCCGTGTAGCGGAATTATCCGGGGTTCACAGATTCCAATTTTAAGCACCTAATGCCTGGTTTACAATGGAGCGAATGGAAGGCGAACACGTGCGAATGAGCATTTGCAGAAAATTCACTACCATTCTGTTGAATGAGGGAACAGAAGATAACACGAGGTAGCAAACATACCTATGAACGCTGTGTTATCAGTTTTTAGTTTTTGGCGCTAATATTCGGCATACAGGATACAACTCTATCTTGTTAGAGCCACAGTGTGAAACTTCGCTATTCAGTGAGAATTATTTTGCATGGCCAGCACACTTTTCTTGACGGAGTATGGAAAATGGCGCAGGACACGGGTTCCCAGGTAGATGTCGTGTTTCTTGACTTCCGCAAGGCGTTCGATACAGTTTCCCACAGTCGTTTAATGACCAAAGTAAGTGCATATGGACTATCAGACCAATTGTGTGATTGGATTGGATATTTGATTGAACTCGTTAAGTATAAACAATTTGAATGCTGTGATTCCAGTATCATTAATATTTATCTGAATTATTGAAGAGTTCCTAGATAACAGAACGCAGCATGTCATTCTCAATGGAGAGAAGTCTTCCGAAGTAAGAGTGATTTCAGGTGTGCCGCAGGGGAGTGTCGTAGGACCGTTGCTATTCACAATATACATAAATGACCTTGTGGATGACATCGGAAGTTCACTGAGACTTTTTGCGGATGATGCTGTGGTATATCGAGGGGTTGTAACAATGGAAAATTGTACTGAAATGCAGCAGGAGGATCTGCAGCGAATTGACGCATGGTGCAGGGAATGGCAATTGAATCTCAATGTAGACAAGTGTAATGTGCTGCGAATACATAGAAAGAAAGATCCTCTATCATTTAGCTACAATATAGCAGGTCAGCAACTGGAAGCAGTTAATTCCATAAATTATCTGGGAGTACGCATTAGGAGTGATTTAAAATGGAATGATCATATAAAGGTGATCGTCGGTAAAGCAGATGAGAGACTGAGATTCATTGGAAGAATCCTAAGGAAATACAATCCGAAAACAAAGGATGTAGGTTACAGTACGCTTTTTCGCCCACTGCTTGAATACTGCTCAGCAGTGTGGGATCCGTACCAGATAGGGTTGATAGAAGATATAGAGAAGATCCAACGGAGAGCAGCGCGCTTCGTTACAGGATCATTTAGTAATCGCGAAAGCGTTACGGAGATGATAGATAAACTCCAGTGGAAGACTCTGCAGGAGAGACGCTCAGTAGCTCGGTACAGGCTTTTGTTGAAGTTTCGAGAACATACCTTCACCGAGGAGTCAAGCAGTATATTGCTCCCTCCTACGTACATCTCGCGAAGAGACCATGAGGATAAAATCAGAGAGATAAGAGCCCACACAGAGGCATACCGACAATCCTTCTTTCCACGAACAATACGAGACTGGAATAGAAGGGAGAATCGATAGAGGTACTCACGGTACCCTGCGCCACACACCGTCAGATGGCTTGCTGAGTATGGATGTAGATGTAGATAGGAAGAATTTAAGTGTCTCTATTTGTATGGAAGCATAACATGCGTGGAGATTGTGCACTTTACACGGAATTGCATCTCTCTCTCTCTCTCTCCTTAGCACTGGTCTAAAATTTTCATTGTATGTCGGCTGCCATTTTTCCCTGTGTGTAAGGTCTAAGGGTCGTATTCTTCTTTTTATGAAACAAAAATGGTCTAGTGGCAAAGCGTGCAGCCGGTCGAAGTGGCCGCGCGGTTCTGGCGCTGCAGTCTGGAACCACGAGACCGCTACGGTCGCAGGTTCGAATCCTGCCTCGGGCATGGATGTGTGTGATGTCCTTAGGTTAGTTAGGTTTAACTAGTTCTAAGTTCTAGGGGACTAATGACCTCAGCAGTTGAGTCCCATAGTGCTCAGAGCCAGCCAAAGCGTGCACTTCGTGTTCCAGACAGCGGGGAATCAAATCCCGTTCAGACCACAACTTTTTCGCTATGATTTTTAAACCAGCATTCACTTCTCACAGATGTTGGAGTGGCCACGAAAGATATGTGGTTCGGATTGCACGTTAAACTGCAGGTCTCCATTTTCCGATTACGTAACTGGGGGAGGTCCAGTTGAAAGACCTACAAGAGGCATACCGGGTACACCAGACAGAATTCGCTTTTGCTCGTGCTTGTTAGCTTGTTTTCTTCGTTGAAAACCTAGCTTAAACTACACAAACATTTTTTTTAAACAACTTCATATCGACAGTTCAGTTCTTGAAATGTAATTCTCATAAAAGCCATCGCCCTTGCCGCAGTGGTAACACCGGTTCCCGTCAGATCACCGAAGTTAAGCGATGTCGGGCTGGGCCAGCACTTGGATGGGTGACCATCCGGTCTGCATAGCGCTGTTGGCAAGCGGGGTGCACTCAGCCGTTGTGAGGCAAACTGAGGAGCTACTTGATTGAGAAGTAGTGGCTCCGGGCTCGGAAACTGACATACGGCCTGGAGAGCGGTGTTCTGACCACATGCCCTTTCACATCTGCATCCAGTGACGCCTGTGGGTTGAGGACGACACGGTTGGGCCTTCATGGCCGGTTCGAGAGGAGTTTAGTTTTTAATTCTGATAGAAGTTGCTAGCAGTAAAAATAAAATTATGGCAGTGTTTGATGTCACAGACGACTTCCATTTGAATTTGTTGAAATGAAATGTGTCTTGCAGCACTACATTTTATAACAATTCTTGTAGGCCATTCCTTATAATAATGTTTGAATGTTGTACATTTGACTATCAGTGAAACAGTTCTTTGTTTGTTCCCTGTAGTCGTCACAAAAATGCGTAAGTGTCTATTGAATGACAATAACAAACATTTTTCTTGCACAAGGCACACCGGCCATGGGAAAAATTGATGCAGACAGGCATTTCGCAGTAACCATTAGTTTTATTTAGCTCGGACTGGGATGGGGTCAGAAATGGTACCGGCCGTTGTTCTGCATATTGCGCTGCATACCAGACATACTTGATCAAATTCGTAAATAGAGACGAAGAAAACTGGTAATGCGGAAATGACTGGATCTTAAGAATACTGTTCCGCTGATAAACCTGAAATGAGAGAGATGCATCGGAAATTATGTTGTCTGATAGTTTCCTGAAAAATGCTTTCCATTGTCGAAGAAATTCTTTATCGAGAGATTGAATCGCACTAGTAGTTCCAGGCGGAATCCACATTACATCTACAGATTTTTCGTCGTCCTCCACAAAAACGGAGGCGTCGCTATGTCCAGGCCATGAATCCAACAAAAGCAATGAATTACTTTCTGCAGATTCAAATGGCTCTATAAGCACTATAGGACTTACCGTCTGAGTTCATCAGTCCCCTAGACTTAGAACTACTTAAACCTAACTAACCTAAGTACATCACAAACATCCATGCCCGAGGCAGGATCCGAATCTGCGACCGTAGCAGTAGCGCGGTTCCGGACTGAAACCCCTAGAACCTCTCGGCCACATCGGCCGGCTTACTTTCTGCTGCTGATAGGAATAGGTTTCGAACGAAATGTTGAAAATTATTCTTTCCCATTTCTCCAGATTTTAATATGTCGACTACAAGATTTTTGTAATTAAACAGTCCATTTTTTATTTTTGGTCCTACTTTGCCTTTCGGTTCTTGAAGACAGATATACAGCTGTGGAAACCGTAAACCACTCATACTTATCACTGGCATTGTCGTATATGAATGTGTCATTGCATTCATTGATTGGGCAACTGACTCCGTCTTTTTTTTTTTTTTCACCCCGAAATAGTAAAGTGCGGTGTTCACGCAGTTCTTTCACGAAACCTGACTTATCAGCGCTATAAACAGCAGTTGCGGGGATAACAGCAAATTTCGTCTTAACGTCAGCTATGAACTACTCTATAGCAATGTCTGTCACTGGCAGATGCTCTACAAGTTTACGTGACGTAAACTTGGTAATTTTGCGACTTCCAGTTCTCTAGGATTTCTTGAACCTGGATAGCCAGGTCGACGAAGCCTGGAAATTAGCAATGCTCATGTCAGATGCAATTTGGAGGGCCCACTCTCGTAGATTTCCATTGGTAACGGCGCATAGCCTCTCACGAACATTTCTAAATCTTTCAAACAGTTTTTCATTCAGATGGTTTCGGGTTTCCGTTTGGCACATCTTTCTTACTTCATGTAATTCGTTCTTCCATTTGTAGAGTTCACGCTCCGATTTTACGAAACGAAAACGTATTTGCACTCTGCGTAACTTTACGCGTTTTCTCCCTCCTTCACTGCCTTTTATTTGTTGCTAAAAGCTGTCGCAGTACGTGTTTTTTATGCTTGTAAGGTATTCTTCAGAACGGTTACTAGCACAACTGACGTCGTCAGAACCACAATTCATGGAATCGTCACAGTTATTTCCTATTTCTTGTAACATATCCGTAGTTTCAAACGAAATGTTGATCTCATTCGAATGAATGTCAAGGAAATCAACTAACAAATGACACATATGTACGTCCTTAGGAGAAGTAGCTGATTTCGGCTGGAAACCACGTTATTCATATTTCATAATTGCTCAGCTGAGAACGTTAATTGGATTCCACATTTCTGTGAAACTGGAAGAAAAAAAAGGTACTATTAACAGGCATGCCTTATGAGAGCACAATAAATATTAATTCAGCTTTATTTGTATTGTCAATACTCAGGAATACTGCAAAAAACAACTGATAATTTGTAATAGATGTTACCTGAGTGGCTAATTCGAGAGAATAGTAACTGTGTACTGTAGTGTCAGATAAACCATCAACGAACGGTAACCTGAAATTTCCTTTACAAATTAGGATCGGGTTGTGTCGTTTTTCCTGTTTACAAATGTACCGCCGACCTCGGCTGTGCGTGTGTGTGTGTGTGTGTGTGTGTGTGTGTGTGTGTGTGTGTGTTGAGTACCTAGTTGATCATGCCCAGTTGCTACAGCGCTAGTAGGAGTGTACATTTTTACCGCCGTCTGGCGCACTACGAATTTGGCAATTTCCAGCTATTTTTTTTAAATACTTGCAGTGCCTCTTAGCAGCTAAAATTTTGACGGTGCATTTCGTTCGTTGTCTTCTTCCTGTGTAATAAATTTCAGGGTTGGTTTCGATTGGACCATTCCCTTGTTAGTAGTGCACAAACATTCCTGTTATTCCAGAATGAGATTTTTCACTCTGCAGCGGAGTGTGCGCTGATATGAAACTTCCTGCAGATTAAAACTGTGTGCCGGACCGTGACTCGAACTCGGGACCCTTGCCTTTCGCGGGCAAGTTTGGAAAGTTTGAGACGAGGTACTGGCAGAAGTAAAGCTGTGAGGACGGGGCCTGAGTCGTGCTTGGGTAGCTCAGTGGGTAGAGCACTTGCCCGAGAAAGGCGAAGGTCCCGAGTTAGAGTCTCGATCCGGCACACAGTTTTAATCTGCCAGGAAGTTTCATCACTGTTATTGACATTCCATTCCCGAACCTATTTTCCTCCATCCTATTTCTAAATAAGTCGGAAGTGTGCCAACATGTTATTCACTTGCCAGTAACGTGAAGATCTACTTGCCAGGACTAGGATTTCTCCAGAGTTCCAAACACAACCAAGAAAGATAACTGCTTCATCAAACTTTCAGGTACTCGTATTGGAGTAGTTACAAAACCCACAGTAGGAAGATGCACTATAAAAGTTCATAAAGATGTGTTTTCACTGTGGCCTAGTTGGTGTAGTAGTAGTTGCAGTAGTAGGTTCAAACGATATATTCAACCAGTAAGACTCCCAAAGAGCTGCAGCACATCAACGATGCACTTTTTTAGTGAGGATACCCACAACGCAATAAATACGCCGCCACCATTTGCGACTGACCTATCCATATGATAAGTATTCCAATCCTAACTTAAAATTTCGTTACTATTCACTTCTGCTTTCTATCAACTTTCTGTTCCTAATGCTATATGGGCCTTATAACCTTCAAATCCTCTATTCATTCACTTAGTGACCATATTGGCACCGGAACTGAAATGGATAGGGCATGTCATCAGAGCACCACCAAACAGGACCATCAAGAAAGTGACTGAAGAGATTCCCACCGGAAGACGACCTCTTGGACGCCCACGCATGAGATACTTGGACAATATTCAAGACGATCTCAGAAAACTAGGACATGACAGACAGTGGCAAATTACTTGTAAAGACAGAGCAAAGTGGTTCAACATTGTCCATTCTGCAGCAAAAAGCCTTCATGGATTGTAATGCTTAATAATAATAATAATAATAATAATAATTGGCACCGGAACTTTAGATAACAGAGCAGGCCGAAATACAGAATTCGGTCTTCAAAAATTGTTTCACCGCGGATGACCATAACACAGTCCCTCCTGCGAAAGTCGAAATGGCGGATACTGAGATAACCGATAAAGCAACCACAATCGCTTGCTAGTGTAAAGGCACCAGGACCAGATGAGATACCTATAAGATTATACAAAATTCATACGGAAGAACTTGTTCCGCTTCTAGTAGCACTTAAGCGTATATCGCTAGAGCAACTAAGAATACCGAACGACTGGAAATAAGTGCTGGTAATTCCCGTTGTCAAGAAACGCCGCAGGACAAGGGGACAGGATTGTAGACCTATATCGTTAACGTCAGTCTGTTGTAGAATTATGGTTCATGATTTATGCTCAAGAATTACGACGTTTTTCGAGACCGAAAATCTCCTCTGTAAAAATAAACGTAGATTCCGCAAACAAAGATTTTGTGAAACTCAGCTCGCTGTATTCCTCATCTCTTCCTGGCTGATGCCGCTCAGCTTGATGCCCTGTTCCTTGATTTCCGGGAGTTATGTGATACCCTCCCGCACTGCCGTTTATTGAAAAAAAAAAGAAAAGAAAAAAGATCTCATCAAGTATCGGACCAGATTTGCGACTGGATTCAAGACTTCCTTGCAGACAGAACTCAATACGTCGCTCTCAATGGAACAAAATCTACAGATGTAAAGGTAATTTCCGGAGTACCCTAAGGGAGTGTGATAGAGCCGTTATTGCTTACAGTGTATATAATTGATCGAGCGGAAAGCGTCGGATGCTCTTTAAGACAGTTCGGAGATGATGCGGTTGTCTGTAACAAAGTAGCAACGCCAGGAGACATTATCGATTTGCGGAATGACTTACAGAGGATTGATGAATAATACAGTTAACCGTGAACCTAAATAAATTTAATATATTCCGCATACACAGGGAAAGAAAGCCTCTAGTGTGAAACTACGCTAATGATGAGAAACTTCTGGAAACAATATCTACCATAAAATATCTTGGAGTAGCTCTCCTGTGTGCCCTTAAATGAAATGACCACATAAAAAAATAGTAGGAAAAGCACCTGCCAGATTGAGATTCATAGGAAGCATCGTAAGAAAATGTAACTCATCCACGGAGGAAATGGCTTATGAGACGTTCGTTTGACCGATTCTTGAGTACTGTTTATCAATATGGGATCCTTTCCAGTTAAGACTGATAGAAGAGAAAGATAAGATGAAACGAAGAGCGGTACCTTTCGTGACGGCATCGTTTAGTCGCCTAGAGAGCGTAACCGAGATGCTCAACAAACGTCATTGGCAGACGTTACAAGAGAGGTTTACTACAGAAATTTCGAGGGGACACTTTACGGGAAGAGTCGGACAACATATTACTTCCACCCACATACATCTTGCGTAATGACCAAGATGAGAAAATTCGATAAATTAGAGCCAATAGAGAGGCTTACCAACAAACACTTTTCCCACGCGCCATTCGCTACTGGAACAGGGTAGGGGGAATCAGTTAGTGATACTGTGAGGTAACGGGCGAGTTGTGGCGCCCTGAAAATATTCTAAGTTCAGAGTTGGCGGCCACTGATGGGGCCGCTCGGCAAGCCACGGCTCGTTAGCAAACGCGTGATGCCACACAACGGCCGGACCACGTGGTCCATCGGCCGCGTGGCTGGGAATTCCGTAGTGACGCTCTGTCGGTGAGGGAGACATGCAGGGAGTGCCAAAGATGGCGGACTTCGTGAAACCTTAATGGAAGACATTGCACAGTTCGTCTAGAAATTAATAGTAGCCAGATGAATCATGATACCTTAAAAAGTGACATGTACATTACCACTATTTGCACGACAATTCTGATGGTGCAGTCAGATTTTCAATATCTTTGTTAGTTTAAAGCTTAGTATCTGAATGTAAATTATACAAGTAACACGCAGCAACGAATTTCCAAACTCTAAACGGTTCATCCGATTTTGTCGATCGACGTGTCTTTAGAAAGCTATTAGTGTAAACCTAAACTGATATAAATTACAGGCATCTAATTTGAATAGTAAATGAGTTATTGGAGGTCAAAGTGGCCGATTACTATCGATCGCATCAGGGCACAAGTACTCCACAGTTACACGAAAAAACGGTAGCAGCTTGCTTATAAATATATTTATTCATCTTTGTCTTTGTTTATATCCGATATATACGATTCATGAAGAAATTGGTCAATTATTTACTGTGTTTCAGAAAGTACAGAGACATTAGGCTACTGGCTTACTGCTGTTCTATTCCTTCGATATATGTTTATTTAATTTGGTTATGTATTTAATAATGTGTGTTAGAGCGTGTTTATGGTCCAGCTGTAGGAATATTTATTTAATTTCAAGTTATTTAAATGTAAATCCAGTATTTAGAATGTGTTCCAAAATGTTTGTGAGTGTGTGTTGGCTTGGAGACATGACACGAGTGCTATCGCCAATCAAATTGCTCGTTACTAAGGGAACTGACTGCCGAAGTGAATGGAGGGGTAGTTCTGAACAGGGCGGAGCAAGGGACAGTACGGGAGGTGCTGGACGGAGAGTCCTGGACGGGATGGAGCGACGGACGCGCGGTCGCAGGAGAGACTTGGAAAGAGTGGAGCGGTTTGCGCATGTTCGCGGGAGATAGAAACACTTCGTAGTGCCGACTTGTGCACTTGTGAGACTTCCGTGGCTTCTGCAGTGAAGCCATAGTATGCGTTTAGAAGTGAATATCTCGCGAGCTACATTGTTGTTCATTACTAATTACGTGAAGTAGGAATCTATTGTTTCCCTGTTATTCAACTCATATTTTTATTTAATTGCTGGACCATCGACACCAATAAGTGTTTTGCAGTAATAAACGGCACTCTAAAAGGTACTTCTGATATCGTACTCATCATTTAAAGTCGTCGTTATGATAGTACCTGCAGATTTTATTTAATTGCAATCTTTCATTTATAAATGTCTATTCATTCAAAATTCGCAGTTGCCGAGTGATAGGAACCTTCAACCATTCGATTCATGTGTATATTCATATTGTATACTGTAGACTCAGCAGTATTTGGCCTGAAATGCGGCAACTACGTATCCTAGCCCCTAGACAACGAAACCAGCCAAAACTTTTAACATTTCAACTCTGACTCTGAGGGTACGTTGTTGAGGGCCACACCTCATCATTTATTTTTGTGCAAGCCTGCAATACCAGAAGTACCCTTCGCCACAAACCATTAGGTGGCTTGCGGATGTAGCTGCAAATGTAGGTGCAAATGTTTCACAGCATTGAAGATGAACATGTGGTCATATGCATTTTATAGCCCATAGTTATTAGACTTTATCGCTTCGAATGATCGTTCCCGTCATATGTCTGAAAACTGACCATTCCTCCTGGGGTATCCTGCATATTTACAAGTTCACCAGCCTTTCGTAATTTCCACGAGGGTTGTCTACGAGAGTCTAACGGACTATATGCCTGTGCCGAGTACAGTCGAAAAATGCCTGTCCACAATGGACGAAATGGCTAAATACCCACAGATGTAGTCTTCCAGTACATTGAGATTTTGGAATACAGAGGATTGAAATAATGATTCGATCTACTGAAACTGTCCCACTCGTTTCAAAAAGTGTTGAGATGATGTATAATGAGGTAAATTGTTGCGGGCTACAAAATCTGTAAAAATGCGCATCTATGGGAAAGAAATCTGGAGCTGATGGGGCACCTGTACGATTCTATACAGATTGTGAGAATGATCTTGCTCCCCTTGTAACGTAAGAACACTGCACACGCGTGTATTTGTGATATTATCTACTCCTGTTAACGATTAACTTTTTTGTATGTGACTGTTTTGCCGGCCGCTGTGGCCGAGCAGTTCTAGGCACTTCGTGCCTCGGGCATGGATGTGTGTGACGTCATTATATTAGTTAGGTTTAAGTAGTTCTAGGGACTGATGACCTCAGATGTTAAGTCCCATAGTGCTCAGAGCCATTTGAACCATTTTGTGACTGTTTAAAGTAAATTAGGTGTGTTATTATTGTTATTAATTACGCTGATGGAAATGGAAAGTTTCAGACCATGAACACCTTGACTGAACTTCGGTATCTCCAGTGCCTGTGGAACATTTTGATTAAAATTTTGTCCTTACCCGAGCTTAATTTTGCTGTCTCGGTACTGCCATTGTCAACCGCACACAGCGCGCCATGTGCCGCACACATCACTGCGGAAGACAAGACTTAAAAAAAGCCAGCCAGGGCACCGTTGGAAGCCTAGCTCTCTCCGTAGCTTGCCGTCTTCCTATGGGTCATGCCACGGACGTCACCAGAGGACGCCGGCTTCGCTTCGACTCATTACATGCACATGCAACCCTTGGCGCACCGCACACCGAGCTCCGTCACTGATTTGGGAAGACTCGCAGTGAGAACAGAAGGACCTAGCACGACGCTAGTAATCTGATAACAGCAGGCAAGTGACTGTACGTTCTAACTGCTAGCCAATGAGCCACATTAGAGCTAAGAGTGTGTAGAACAGCTAGTACCAAGAATTACAAAGTTATGTATAAGTGCATCTATCTTGTAAATAGTGTAAATAAATATGCTTATGTTTTAACCAATAAATGTTGTGTTGTCTGCGCCACCTCTTTCACCTATGGGCACGCCGGCCGCTGTAGCCGAGTCGTTCTAGGTGCTTCAGTCTGGAACCGCGCGACCGCTACAGTCGCGGATTCGAATCCTGCCTTGGGCATGGATGTGTGTGATGCCCTTAGGTTAGTTAGGTTTAAGTATTTCTAAGTTCTAGGGGACTGACGACCTCAGATGTTAAGTCCTATAGTGCTCAGAGCCATTTTAACCATTTGTACCTACGGGCACGAGAATGTTCAGTACACAAAAAAGTCATTCCTACTGATGAAGTGTGTTAGTACATTATGGTTATTTGGTGTGTCTAATGATACCAGAACTGTTAAGATGGGATGGAAACGTAACTTGCCCAGAGGACGTACACATGCATCGTATCGCAATTTTTCGGACTCTGAAAAGGTCGAATCATAGTCATGACAGTAGAACGAATGGTGACGAAGGATAATAGCGTGACAAGAATAGGCACGGGCCCTTCCAGAAGGACCTCACCACGAGCTCATAGCATTGTTCGACTGGCTCTGATGAAAACGTGGATGTCAAAAGCTGGAATATATGAAAAGGTTACAGGCAGTGACTTACCGAACCACAGGGAACAGATTAATGTAAGCTGGTTTGAGATCGCTAGTTGCAATGCTTCATTTTCTGACGACAGTATACTAAAGCCAACAGAGACTTGCATGATGTAGAGAAAGACTCAAGTGGGATACAGAGTGGCATTCTGCAGTTTCAGTGATAATTCTCGCTTTTATTTGTGGCGGAAAGATCGAAATCAATGTGCCCGTAAACGATATGGTGAAAGGTCAAGGGCGCAGCGATTTTTAGGACCTATATCATCCAACTCCTGGAATCTTAGTGTGGCAACCTATTACACACATAAAAAAAAGTTTTGCATCACACCGGTTCCCAGAACTCCTGAAAATAGACGTTTACTGTGGATGTTGTATAACAGACACACTCCCTTTGACTGTTCAGAGAAGTCACTAAACCCGCCCAAAGATGTAAACAACGATACATGAGCAGCGCCTATTAGACGGAGAGGGTCCGACAGCCGATCAGTTCCAGTCATCCCACCAGGAAGGAGGTACACGGCTCGTGTTGTCTGTAGTTCAACCATGGCTAGACGGTCAATACCGCGGTTCGATCGCGTCGGCATTGTTACTTTGTGCTAGGAAGGGCTCTCAACAAAGGAAGTGACCAGGCGTCTCCGAGTGAACCAGTGCGTTGTTGTACGGACATGGAGGCGATACAGACAGATAAGAACTGTCAATGATATGCCTCGCTCACGCCGCCCAAGGGCTCCTGCTGCAGTGGATGACCGCTACCTACGGATTATGGCTCGGAGGAACACTAACAGCAACGCCACCATGTTGAATAATGCTTTTCGTGTAGCCACAGGACGTCGTATTACAACTCTATGTATGCGATATGTGCTGCATGATGCGCAACTTCACTCCCGACGTCCATGGCAAGGTCCATCTTTGCAACCACGACACCATGCATCGAGGTACAGATGGGCACAACAACATGCCGAATGGACTGTTCAGGACTGGCATCACGTTCTCTTGACCGATGAGTGTCGTATATGCCTTCAGACAATCGTCGGAGTCGTATTTGGAGGCAACCCGGTCAGGTTGAACGCCCTTGACACACTGTCAAGCGTGGTGGAAGTTCCCTGCTGTTTTGGGGTGGCATTATGTGGGGCCGACTTACGCCGCTGGTGGTCATGGAAGGCGCCGTAACGTCTGTACGATACGTAAATGCCATACTCCGACCGATAGCGGAACCATATCGGCAGCACATTGGCGAGGCATTCGTCTTCACGGACGACAATTCCCGCCACCATCTTGCACATCTTGTGAATGGCTTCCTTCAGGATAACAACATCGCTCGACTAGAGTGGCCAGCATGTTCTCCAGACATGAACCCTATGGGACATGCCGGGGATGGATTAAAAAGGGCTGTTCATGGACGATGTGACCCACCAATCACTCTGAGGGATCTACCCCGAATCGCCGTTGAGGAGTGTGACAATCTGGACCAACAGTGCCATGATGAACTTGTGGGTAGTGTGCCACGACAAATACAGGCATGCATCAAAAAAGTTGTTCAAATGGCTCTGAGCACTATGGGACTTAACTTCTGAGGTCACCAGTCCCCTAGAACTTAGAACTACTTAAACCTAATTAACCTAAGGACATCACACACATCCATGCCCGAGGCAGGATTCGAACCTGCGACCGTAGCGGTCTTGCGGTTCCAGACTGTAGCGCCTAGAACTGCTCGTCCACCCCGGTCGGCGGCATGCGTCAATGCAAGTGGACGTTCTACTGGGTATTAGAGATACCGGTGTGTACAGAAATCTGGACCATCACCTCTGAAGGTCTCGCTGTGTGGTGGTACAACACGCTGTGTGTGGTTTTCATGAGCAATAAAAAGGGCGGAAATGATGTTTATGTTGATCTCTATTCCAATTTTCTGTACAGGTTTCGGAACTCTCGGAACCGAGGTGATGCAAATCTTTTTTGATGTGTGTAGATACGATAAAAATGCTGATTTGGTAACTGCGAAGGAAAGCTGAAAACTCGCCAGAAGATGGCAAGAATGGTAAAACCTCAATGACTAGGTTACCAAATGGAATTTTCCAGCAGGATAATGCAAGGTCCCTCACTGCAGTCCACACCATAAACATCTTGAGCAATATTCGGGTCCTTGACTGGTATGTCCGCTCCCGTGATTGGTCAACCGTAGAGCATGTCTGGGACATGATGGGATGATGGATATTTTCATACCAGCCCGTAGCCAGCAGATTAACAGGCACAGCATGTGTGGATATCAGTTCCAAAAAGAATGAAAGTTTAATCATTAATATTCACTATGGTATGAACATCTATAAAAGTTTTATAAATGTCGGACCGATGCTTCCTGGTGTAAAACATTCCATTTCCGAAGGTGTATATTTCAGTTTATTGATTCTCTGCTCTAGAACAAATGTTGTGAAGTTCTGTACAAGATGAGCCTTCCTTGCGAGAATAATACTACAATTTTCTTGTTACGTGATTTTCTACCACAGGATATAGGAAGTACTTACGCTTTCTGTTAACCGATCTTTGCGAGAACGCATGCAGGCACCATTTACCCATCGTAAAAACCAGTTTGCTTTAATCTATTGCAATTCTACAAAACAGTGACAATTGGTGTGCGTCTATTAAATAGCCTCGGCTGGAAGAATTTGACGGTAAGCTGGTCATATTAAACCTCGTTCCATGACCTTCTGACGAAAGACTAGATTTAATACGGTTTGCAGTAGGGTTTTGGAGCATATACTGTATTCAAAAATTATGAATCACCTCGAAGGAAACGATCTATTGATACGTAATCAGCATGGTTTCAGAAAACATCGTTCTTCTGCAACGCAGCTACCTCTTTATTCGCACGAAGTAATGGCCGCTATCGACAGGGGATCTCAAGTTGATTCCGTATTTCTAGATTTCCGGAAAGCTTTTGACACCGTTCCTCACAAGCGACTTCTAATTAAGCCGCTGGCCTATGGGGTATCGTCTCAGTTGTGCGACTGGATTCGTGCTTTCCTGTCAGGAAGGTCGCAGTTCGTAGTAATAGATGGAAAATCATCGAGTAAAACTGAAGTGATATCAGGTGTTCCCCAGGGAAGTGTCCTGGGACCTCTGCTGTTCCTGATCTACATAAATGACCTGGGTGACAATCTGAGTAGTTCTCTTAGGTTGTTCGCAGATGATGCTGTAATTTACCGTCTAGTAAGGTCATCCGAAGACCAGTATCAGTTGCAAAGCGATTTAGAAAAGATTGCTGTGTGGTGTGGCAAGTGGCAGTTGACGCTAAATAACGAAAAGTGTGAGGTGATCTACATGACTTCCAAAAGAAATCCGTTGGAATTCGATTACTCGATAAATAGTACAATTCTCAAGGCTGTCAATTCAACTAAGTACCTGGGTGTTAAAACTACGAACAACTTCAGTTGGAAAGACCACAAAGATAATATTGTGGGGAAGGCGAGCCAAAGGTAGCGTTTCATTGGCAGGACACTTAGAAGATGCAAGTCCACTAAAGAGACAGCTTACACTACACTCGTTCGTCCTCTGTTAGAATATTGCTGTGCGGTGTGGGATCCTTACCAGGTGGGATTGACGGAGGATATCGAAAGGGTGCAAAAAAGGGCAGCTCGTTTTGCATTATCACGTAATGGGGGAGAGAGTGTGGCAGATATGATAGGCGAGTTGGGATGGAAGTCATTAAAGCAAAGACGTTTTTCGTCGCGGCGAGATCAATTTACGAAATTTCAGTCACCAACTTTCTCTTCCGAATGCGAAAATATTTTGTTGAGCCCAACCTACATAGGTAGGAATGATCATCAAAATAAAATAAGAGAAATCAGAGCTCGAACAGAAATGTTTAGGTGTTCGTTTTTCCCGCGCGCTCTTCGGGAGTGGAATGGTAGAGAGATAGTATGATTGTGGTTCGATGAACCCTCTGCCAAGCACTTAAATGTGAATTGCAGAGTAATCATGTAGATGTAGATGTAGATGAAACGGCCATATAAGCGTTTTGAACTTGTTTATGGCTTGATATGGACGATCTAAAGATCTTACAATCTGCTCTCTGGAAGCTGAAAACAGGTTTTCAACTGTAACAAGGCAATTGGTTCAAATGGCTCTGAACACTATGGGACTTAACTTCTGAGGTCATCAGTCCCCTAGAACTTAGAACTACTTAAACCTAACTAACCAAAGGACATCTCACACATCCATGCCCGAGGCAGGATTCGAACCTGCGACCGTTGCCGTCGCGCGGTTCCAGACTGAAGCGCCTAGAACCGCTCGACCACAACGGCCGGCTGTAATAAGGCAAAATCATTCATCTTTCCATTTGGTTTTGTAAAGGGAAAATAACTTTCTTTCTATTTTGCTTCTTAATTTTGAAAAAGGCAACACATGTGTTTGTTTGGATGTTATCATTGGCTTTGCAATTATTCAAATATCCATTTTCCATTGAGGTATATTTGCAGTATCTACACTGCACAACAAAATTAAAAGATCACTTTTTGGAAACTCCGTAACTGTTGCTCATTGTGAGGCATAAGTCTGAAATTTGGCTCGAAGGTGTCTAGAACATTCGGCGAAAGCACGGCGACCTGCGACGTCGGTCTCGGGTTCCACGACGCTTCAAACAGCAAGATGCCGAGACTTGCTGAAAAAGCCCAGAGCTCAGAAATTCATGTGAGATGTAAAGTGGGTTAATGATGTCACATTGGCATCGATTTTCACAGCAATTCTGCCCACTATGGATGTGTCACACGATGGGAAGTTAGTCACAGCCACTGTTACCCACATTTCACCTCTTCTTCTGGCGCCTCTGCGATGGAGGTCATAACCTGGTCGTCTACCATTCAAATCGCGCAATTTTCTAATGGATGACCGAGGTGAACATTTCAGACATACCGCCGCTCAGAATCTAAACGAAAAGGCCTCAAGAGGTGGCATAAAGAGCGTCAATGAAACTACCCCTTTCCTTGGAACGTTGATTCCCACCCATTTCACGGTCAAAAACGACAATTTGTCATGCGATGAACAACACAAAGACGTTCTTGGAAATCTTTGAGACTGCTGACCTCCTCAGTAGTTTTATCCCTTCAAAATTCGTCGAAGGTTTCGAACGGTTCCATGTGGTTCTAACCTGTACACAGTAGCAAACATTGCGGCTGTGCTGCACTCCAAAGGAGCGCGATCACGTCCACTGTGGATTCAGTCGCACAATGTCCATGTAGAAGGCATGCCGCAATGAAGAACACCTTTGTTTTAGTGATTGCCACCCCAACTCACGTATTATAACCGTGGTGGTCTCTCCCCTATTCTCGATAGCACAAAACGAGCTGCCCTTCTTTGAACTTTTTCCATGTCCTCCGTCGATCTTATCTCATACGGATCCCACAACGCACAGAAATACTCCAGAAGAGGACGTACAGGCGTAGTGTAGGCAGTCTGTTTAGTAGACCTGTTGCATTTTCTCAGTGTTCTGTCTTTTGTATTCGTTACCCACGCTTTCTATATGTTCGTTCCAAATAAAGTTATTCGTAATTGCAATCCGTAAGTAATTAACTGGTTTGCAGCATTTATATTTGTGTGAGTTATCGTGTTGCCAAAATTTAACAGATTGCTTTTGGTACTCATGGGGATGGCTTTACACTATTCATTAATTTTTCTTTTCTTTTCTTTTCGTTTTTCTTTTATTGCAGTTTGATTTTCATCATGATGACTTAATAAGACGGTAAATGACAGCATCATCTGCAAACAATCTAAGATTACTTCTCAGATTGTCTCCTAAATCGTTTACGTATCAGGAACAGCAGAGAGTCTATAACACTTCCTTGGAGAACGCCAGATATTACTTCTGTTTTATTTTATGACTTTCCGTCAAATACTACGAACTGTGGCCTTTCTGACAGTAAATCACGAATCTAGACGCACAACTGAGACGATAGTCCAAAGGCAAGCAATTTGATCAGAAGTCGCTTATGAGGTACAGTGAAAAAAGCCTTCTGGGAATCTAAAAACTTGGAATCAAGTTGACATTCCCTGTCAGTAGCACTTATTTCTTTATGAGGATAAAGAACTAGTTGTGTTTCACAAGAACGATGTTTTCTGAATCCGTGTTGGCTGGTTGTCAATAAATCGTTTTCTTGGAGATAACTCATAATGTTTGAGTACAGTTTACTTATATTCCAAAATCCTACTGCAAATCGACGTTAGCGACGTGGGTCTGTAATTTGGCGCATTACTCCAGTTCCTTTCTTGGATACTGGTGTGGCATGTCAAACTTTTCAGTCTTTAGGTATGGATCTTCGAACGAGCGACTGGTTGCATTGATTGCTAAGTATGGAGCTATTGTATCAACTTACTCTGAGAGGTACGTGACTGGTGCATAATCAGGACTGGAGATCTAGCCTTTATTATATGATTTAAATTGCTTTGCTACACCGAGAAAGTACTGATAATCATGAAAGCATACTTCGATTTTTTTGTGTATATTATGATTTTATCAAAGTTGTGAGAGTCTGTTTCTGTTACAGTTCTTAAATTAATTGTGACACATATATTTCTAAATTTTTCGGGTGTATGTTTTTCAAAAGCTTCAATTTTCTGAACCGCAATTTCTTGCACGTTATGTACTGTTCACTAATGTAAACAAATTTTTTATCATTATTTCTTTAAAACATTATACATACGAGGATGTGCTGAAAAATGTCTCCGATGACAGTGATCCCAGACGTCGGATAGTTACTGACGTCGCAGCGTTCGTGTGTGATTGGGCATTGCCATGCTGAAGGAGAGAGTAATCCATGTGTAAACGAACCTTCAGTATTCTCAGAGTCTCGCAGTACCGTGCAGAATTTATGGGGGTGCCTTTAGGCATGAATTCAAAATGCACCACATCTGGACATCCCAGACCACTGTAAACATGATCTTGCCTGCTGAAAGAATGCTATTGAAATTTTTTTGTGTAAGTGACCCTTTATGGCAAAACTCCATGTTGGGGGTCAAAATTATGAACAACCCAACGTTGCACATTACTGATGTCGATAGAATCATAACCGTACACAGGATTCAACTGGAGGAATGTTTTATGCAGTGATAAACTCCACTACAGCACGCTGTTTCTCAAGCACTACTGGCCACTAAAATTGCTACATCACGAAGATGACGTGCTATAGATGCAAAATTTAACCGACAGGAAGAAGATGCTGTGATATGCAAACGATTAATTTTTCAGATCATTCACACAAGGTTGGCGCCGGTGGCGACACCTACAACGTGCTGGCATGAGGAAAGTTTCAAACCGATTTCTCATACAAAAACAGCAGTTGACCGGCGTTGCCTGGTCACACCTTTGTTGTGATGCCTCGTGTAAGGAGGAGAAATACGTACCATCACGTTTCCTACTTCGATAAAGGTCGGATTGTAGCGTATGGCGTTTGCGGTTTATCGTATCGCGACATTGCTGCTCGCGTTGGTCGAGATCCAATGACTGTTAGCAGAATATGGAATCGGTGGGTTCAGGAGGGTAATACGGAACGCCGAACTGGACCCCAACGGCCTCGTATCACTAGCAGTCGAGATGACAGGCATCTTATCGGCATGGCTGTAACGGATCGTGCAGCCACGTCTCGATCCCTGAGTCAACAGATGGGGACGTTTTCAAGACAACAACCATGTGCACGAACAGTTCGACGACGTTTCCAGCAGTATGGACTATCAGCTCGGAGGCCATGGCTGCGGTTACTCTTGACGCTGCATCATAGACAGGAGCGCCTGCGATGGTGTACTCAACGACGAACCTGGGTGCACGAATGGCAAAACGTCATTATTTCGGATGAATCCAGCTTCTGTTTACAGCATCGTGATGGTCGCATCCGTGTTTGGCGACATCGCGGTGAACGCACATTGGAAGCGTGTATTCGTCATCGCCGTACTGGCGTATCACCCGGCGTGATGGTATGGGGTGCCATTGGTTACACGTCTCGGTCACCTCTTGTTCGCATTGACGGCACTTTGAACAGTGGACGTTACATTTCAGATGTGTTACGACCCGTGGCTCTAGCCTTCATTCGATCCCTGCGAAACACTACATTTCAGCAGGATAATGCACGAACGCATGTTGTAGGTTCTGTACGGGCCTTTCTGGATACAGAAAATGTTCGACTGCTGCCCTGTCCAGCACATTCTCCAGATCTCTCACCAATTGAAAACGTCTGGTCAATGGTGGCCGAGCAACTGGCTCGTCACAATACGCCAGTCACTACTCTTGATGAACTGTGGTATCGTGTTGAAGCTGCATGGGCAGCTGTACCTGTACACGCCATCCAAGCTCTGTTTGACTCAATGCCCAGGCGTATCAAGGCCGTTATTATGGCCAGAGGTGGTTGTTCTCGGTACTGATTTCTCAGGATCTATGCACCCATACTGCGTGGAAATGTAATCACATGTCAGTTCTAGTATAATATATTTGTCCAATGAATACCCATTTATCATCTGCATTTCTTCTTGGTGTATTAATTTTAATGGCCAGTAGTGTAGTTACGTTACATACCGCCATGTTACACGTTACAGTTCGGAGCCCTCTCGTGACAGGGGATTGCAACTTGCGTCAGTCGACCAAGTAATATGCATGACATGTAGTATCTCAACCGATATTGAGAACAGAATAAAAAATTCTGTGAAATTACTTTTCAGCACTCCCTCAGTATTGTACTGAACTGCAACAATTCAATCTTTTTGCTACCTTTGCATTCAATAGGCAAGATTCAGAAGCCGGGTGTAGGCTTAGGAGGCAGAGACTTGTACCTGTACACATGAAGTTTCCTGTTCGTGTTTCAAAATAATGACCGAAAGCAAAAAATACTTGAAGGAAAGCGCACTAGAGACCGCCATAAGCAGTTTCCTGAATTTTCTGCTGTTTTTGTTGTTGAGAGGCATGAAGTTGTATTTTGTGGAGCATTTGTAAATATTATAAATATTCTACACACGATTATTTAAATATTGTATAATAATGTAATACATAGACTATTAAATAAAAAATTGACACGATTTCCTCGACTGCAACATTTTTAAATTTGAATGGAATGCATGTTCATACGTACATGATCACGTGGTGCCTTGGAACAGTTTTTCACATTTGAAAAACCCTTACTTTTCCGGAGTAATTTTTTTTAATTTCAGAAAAAGATTACAGCACACATAAAGTGATGCTATCACTTCAAAATGGAATAAGGAACTACATTAAACTTCTATTACAAGGCTATGGAGGGGTAAAATTCTGGAAAGTGTTCTAACGTGAAACACTCTCTCTTCTGACTGTTCAGACTCAAAGCACCAAAATTTAAAGGGGTGCCAATGTCTGCAGTTTTGCTTGACCGATCTCAGTTACCATATTGAGATTTCCTAAGCAATATTGTTACTAGTGACGAGTATAATGACTTTATGTTAGCTTCATCAGAAGAAAATAACGGCTGAGCCCTGCCAGTAGACATATTCAAGAAAAGGGCAGCGTGAACACATAACATGTTGCAACTGGTGGCACATTAAGGAAGTTGTGTGTTGTCAACTGCTCCCCAGGCGTGTATCCGCTGGAGCTGTCATTTGTTACCAGTAACTGAGGCACATTTCGGTCGTTGTGTAAGAAAGACGATCAAGAAAACTCCCCAGGAATGTGTCCATAGGACCCGGCATTTTTGTCATCAGTAACTGAGACACGTTTTGGTCGCAGTGTAAGAAAAACGATCAAGAAAACTGCATGGAGTGTTGCTACTGCAAGATAATGCCCACCAGAACACGGCTGATTTCACAGATGAAGCTGTCAAGAAAATTCCTTTCTAGACAAAAATGTACTCTTCGAATCTGGCTTCAAAAAATTGTTAACACTGAACCAGCATGTATCAACAAGTGTTGAATCCCTAAAATACCTGTGCATTGCCAAACTGTTTAAAATATGTGGGAGAATATATATTTTTATGATTCTTTTCTCTACTATGTTTACTTTTGTGCTCAACATACTAATGGAAAAACGCTATTAAAATAGTTATTGCAGTAAGAAAAATGAATTACAACTTAGTATGATAACCTAAAGATCAAAGTCTAGCTTAATAAAACAAAGGATCTGTAAAATAATGGTGCCTAAATTGTCACATATTATTAAGACATTACACACTTCCGACTTCGTAATGGTCCGTGTCTATGTGCTGTCCTGTGTCATACTCCAATAATTATGGCAGTTGGAGTATATGCATAAACAAACCCAGTTAACAAATTACTGTGTTGCAGTTGTATATAAGTTGGAGTATATGCATAAGCAAACCCAGTTAACAAATTATTGTGTTGCAGTTGTATATTCACCAAAAAATAAAAATTATCCCAGCATAAGCAGTAAAAACAGAGCATTATGAAATATGCAGTAACGCAAGTTTTTCAAGCTTATATTACGGTTATATTTTCTCAGTCCACAATTGGTCGGGAAATTAAAACCATAGTGAAACTCCTTTGAAGCTTTGTTCAGATGTGTTGCGCAATGTCTCTAGTACGCCGTCGATTGCAAATCGCCGCACTTTGCAGTTCTGAGTGCAAAATGAGCACTTAAAGATTGTAAGTAGGCTGTTTATGTTTTCTTATTGGCAACGTTACGTAGCGCTCTGTATGAAAATCACTGGCTGTGCTGTGTGCAGTCTGTGGCTAGTTTGCATTGTTGTCTGCCATTGTAGTGTTGGGCAGCTGGATATGAACAGCGCGTAGCGTTGCGCAGTTGGAGGTGAGCCGCCAGCAGTGGTGGATGTGGGGAGAGAGATGGCGGAGTTTTGAAATTTGTCTGGACGTCATGAACTGCTATATATACACTCCTGGAAATGGAAAAAAGAACACATTGACACCGGTGTGTCAGACCTACCATACTTGCTCCGGACACTGCGAGAGGGCTGTACAAGCAATGATCACACGCACGGCACAGCGGACACACCAGGAACCGCGGTGTTGGCCGTCGAATGGCGCTAGCTGCGCAGCATTTGTGCACCGCCGCCGTCAGTGTCAGCCAGTTTGCCGTGGCATACGGAGCTCCATCGCAGTCTTTAACACTGGTAGCATGCCGCGACAGCGTGGACGTGAACCGTATGTGCAGTTGACGGACTTTGAGCGAGGGCGTATAGTAGGCATGCGGGAGGCCGGGTGGACGTACCGCCGAATTGCTCAACACGTGGGGCGTGAGGTCTCCACAGTACATCGATGTTGTCGCCAGTGGTCGGCGGAAGGTGCACGTGCCCGTCGACCTGGGACCGGACCGCAGCGATGCACGGATGCACGCCAAGACCGTAGGATCCTACGCAGTGCCGTAGGGGACCGCACCGCCACTTCCCAGCAAATTAGGGACACTGTTGCTCCTGGGGTATCGGCGAGGACCATTCGCAACCGTCTCCATGAAGCTGAGCTACGGTCCCGCACATCGTTAGGCCGTCTTCCGCTCACGCCCCAACATCGTGCAGCCCGGCTCCAGTGGTGTCGCGACAGGCGTGAATGGAGGGACGAATGGAGACGTGTCGTCTTCAGCGATGAGAGTCGCTTCTGCCTTGGTGCCAGTGATGGTCGTATGCGTGTTTGGCGCCGTGCAGGTGAGCGCCACAATCAGGACTGCATACGACCGAGGCACACAGGGCCAACACCCGGCATCATGGTGTGGGGAGCGATCTCCTACACTGGCCGTACACCACTGGTGATCGTCGAGGGGACACTGAATAGTGCACGGTACATCCAAACCGTCATCGAACCCATCGTTCTACCATTCTTAGACCGGCAAGGGAACTTGCTGTTCCAACAGGACAATGCACGTCCGCATGTATCCCGTGCCACCCAACGTGCTCTAGAAGGTGTAAGTCAACTACCCTGGCCAGCAAGATCTCCGGATCTGTCCCCCATTGAGCATGTTTGTGACTGGATGAAGCGTCGTCTCACGCGGTCTGCACGTCCAGCACGATCGCTGGTCCAACTGAGGCGCCAGGTGGAAATGGCATGGCAAGCCGTTCCACAGGACTACATCCAGCATCTCTACGATCGTCTCCATGGGAGAATAGCAGCCTGCATTGCTGCGAAAGGTGGATATACACTGTACTAGTGCCGACATTGTGCATGCTCTGTTGCCTGTGTCTATGTGCCTGTGGTTCTGTCAGTGTGATCATGTGATGTATCTGACCCCAGGAATGTGTCAATAAAGTTTCCCCTTCCTGGGACAATGAATTCACGGTGTTCTTATTTCAATTTCCAGGAGTGTATTATGACTATTAAGGTAAATACATTGTTTGTTCTCTATTAAAATCTTTCACTTGCTAACTATGCCTATTAGTAGTTAGTGCCTTCCGTAGTTTGAATCTTTTATTTAGCTGGCAGTAGTGGCGCTCGCTGTATTGCAGTAGTTCGAGTAACCAAGATTTTTGTGAGGTAAGTGATTTGTGAAACGTATAGGTTAATGTTAGTCAGGGCCATTCTTTAGTAGGGATTTTTGAAAGTCAGATTGCGTTGCGCTAAAAATATTGTGTGTCAGTTTAAGCTCAGTCTTGTATAAATTTTTCTAAGGGGACGTTTCATATGTCGACCCTTAGCCGAGGATACCTCACTGGAATCTTCTGATTTTTTCTTGAAGTTTGTGTAATTAGTGTAGCTTTTGTTTATTGCTAGCGCGTAATTATAGAGAGAATTTCCTTTGAAGTTGTAGTTTTTCATTGTTGTACAGTAAAACAGTTGTGGCATGCATGTAGATTTGCAGCAAGTATTTCGCAGCTGCGCTTGCAATTAACTAGATATTATTTTCAGTGCTATGTTAATGTGTTCCCCTATTTTTGCTCTTCAAATTGTGTTTTTCTGTGTTGTCGTGTGAAATGAAATATTGTGACAACAATGGCGTGTGAAAAACGTAATACTAGGCTCCAAAGTAAACTGATAAATGACAGTAAAGACGAAAGCAGTGTGTTAGCGCCACAGTGTAATGAATTAACTAATGTTCAACATAGTAATTTGGTAATTGTGCATAGGGAAATGGAGCGGGCGGCAAACAATGGTGTAGGCAGTGAAACAATTAGTGAACAGGGAAGCATTATCGATCGATCGCTCGGCAACAGCTCGCCTCAGCAATCCGAAATGACAGGACACAATTTTGCAAATACTGTAGATTCAGGTTTTGCGTCCTCACCGTTTTCTCAAATAAGTCAAGACACATTTTCTGCTTGTCAAAATGTGAATGTTGCCGGTGCAAATGCACTGCCGAAAAGCGTAGAGGAACAGATTCCAGACACTAATGCATTGTTATTACAGCTAATGCAACAAATGGAACAAAATCAGAGAGAAACACAGCAAAAGCTTCAAAAGTTAGACACAATGGAACAACACCAGAGACAAACACAGCAACAGTTAGACGCAATGGAACAAAATCTTCAAAAGTTAGACACCACACTTGAACAAACACGTGAAGATTTAACTACTGAGTTACATAAAATCGAATCGAAATGTCAAAAAGTCTGTAATGACGTAAAAACACAAATTTGTGAGCATTTCCAACCTATTTTTTCGCGTCATGAAAATGCATTACAGAATCACGAAGCAGCCATAAAAGAACTGCAAATTACTGTTCATGAAAATCATGAGACCTTGCAAGCTAAAATTGACTCAGTTGCATCTACCGATTCGGTTATGCAACTTGCAAAAACTCAGGAAAACTTAAAGGACACAGTAGATACGATTTCAACACAAATTGACACTCAGAAACTTGGTTCAGAAAAACACACAGAGGAAACAATTTCACGAACGGATAAAGTAGCCGAACTTTCAGATCAGTTCACTAACTTATCTACAAAGTTAGATGATGATCTGAATGACACAAGACCTGTAACCATCATTGACACAGAAGAGTATGAACAAATTAAGAAATTCAAACAAAATCAGAATCAAATTAATACGCAACACAAAAGAGAAATCCGGGAAGTAAAAGATCAGTTGGCACAAGTAATACAAAAATTACATACACTCCTGGAAATTGAAATAAGAACACCGTGAATTCATTGTCCCAGGAAGGGGAAACTTTATTGACACATTCCTGGGGTCAGATAATTCACATGATCACACTGACAGAACCACAGGCACATAGACACAGGCAACAGAGCATGCACAATGTCGGCACTAGTACAGTGTATATCCACCTTTCGCAGCAATGCAGGCTGCTATTCTCCCATGTAGACGATCGTAGAGATGCTGGATGTAGTCCTGTGGAACGGCTTGCCATGCCATTTCCACCTGGCGCCTCAGTTGGACCAGCGTTCGTGCTAGACGTGCAGACCGCGTGAGACGACGCTTCATCCAGTCCCAAACATGCTCAATGGGGGACAGATCCGGAGATCTTGCTGGCCACCTTCTAGAGCACGTTGGGTGGCACGGGATACATGCGGACGTGCATTGTCCTGTTGGAACAGCAAGTTCCCTTGCCGGTCTAAGAATGGTAGAACGATGGGTTCGATGACGGTTTGGATGTACCGTGCACTATTCAGTGTCCCCTCGACGATCACCAGTGGTGTACGGCCAGTGTAGGAGATCGCTCCCCACACCATGATGCCGGGTGTTGGCCCTGTATGCCTCGGTCGTATGCAGTCCTGATTGTGGCGCTCACCTGCACGGCGCCAAACACGCATACGACCATCATTGGCACCAAGGCAGAAGCGACTCTCATCGCTGAAGACGACACGTCTCCATTCGTCCCTCCATTCACGCCTGTCGCGACACCACTGGAGGCGGGCTGTACGATGTTGGGGCGTGAGCGGAAGACGGCCTAACGATGTGCGGGACCGTAGCTCAGCTTCATGGAGACGGCTGCGAATGGTCCTCGCCGATACCCCAGGAGCAACAGTGTCTCTAATTTGCTGGGAAGTGGCGGTGCGGTCCCCTACGGCACTGCGTAGGATCCTACGGTCTTGGCGTGCATCCGTGCGTCGCTGCGGTCCGGTCCCAGGTCGACGGGCACGTGCACCTTCCGCCGACCACTGGCGACAACATCGATGTACTGTGGAGACCTCACGCCCCACGTGTTGAACAATTTGGCGGTACGTCCACCCGGCCTCCCGCATGCCCACTATACGCCCTCACTCAAAGTCCGTCAACTGCACATACGGTTCACGTCCACGCTGTCGCGGCATGCTACCAGTGTTAAAGACTGCGATGGAGCTCCGTATGCCACGGCAAACTGGCTGACACTGACGGCGGCGGTGCACAAATGCTGCGCAGTTAGCGCCATTCGACGGCCAACACCGCGGTTCCTGGTGTGTCCGCTGTGCCGTGCGTGTGATCATTGCTTGTACAGCCCTCTCGCAGTGTCCGGAGCAAGTATGGTGGGTCTGACACACCGGTGTCAATGTGTTCTTTTTTCCATTTCCAGGAGTGTATTTCAGAGGACACTCGCGCTCCAACACGGGAAGAGGGACTTAGAAATACGGAACAACCACAAAATAATAACACAGGACACTTCGGAAATTATGAAAGAAATTGGCAAGGCACACCGAATTTTGAGATGGAACCCCCGAAATGACGTAACAATGACCGACATGTGACTCGCCGACATGATGATTTTGACTATAAGCTGTTCATTACTACACGTAAATTCAAAACATTTAAGAATTCTGGCAACGACATTCATCCACAAGCATGGCTCCATCAATTCTCTCATTGTTTTCCTCCCAACTGGTCATTAGAGCACAGATTAGAATTTATGTGTGGCTACTTAGAGAATGAACCAGCTGAAAGAATGCGATCGGTCATTCACAATTGTCACAGTAAAGGAGAATTTTACCATGCGTTCCTCTCAGCATATTGGTCTCAAGCTACACAAGACCGAGTAAAACATAGCATCATGATGATGAAACACTCTGAACAATATGAATTTTCCAGTCTTGTCAAATATTTTGAAGACATGTTGCACAGGAATCAGTACCTGTCAAACCCATACAGCCCCTCAGAACTCATCCGCATTTGCTTAATCAAATTACCTGAACATTTACGACATATTATTTTGGCAGGACGTTGCAAAGACGACATTGAAGCTTTTCAGGGACTCTTACAAGAATTAGAAATTGACACTGACAATCGCGGAACGCGAAAACAGGAACACAACAATTACAGGTCACATCCGTCGCAATTCCGCGATGAAAGAAATAATAACTGGACGCGACAAGGCTATTCTCACAACACAAATCGTGACCAAAACAGACACCACCCGTATGACAACCGTTGGCAGAGTAGTAATAATTACAGGGAAAGATCACTTCTCCACAGTAATAACTATCACAGAGACAATCAGAGAAACAGACAATATGGGAACCAAAACAATTATTACTACGGGAGACTGAATAACTTCAGACGCAACAGTCCAGCGCGCAGTTACGATTCAGGAAGAAATTCCCCACCACGTGACCGGCAAGAAAGAAAATATGGAATTTACCGACATGATGACAGACGATATAATCATAACGACAGACCTGAACTTCATCAGAAGTGGCGGTATTCAAACAGAGCAGGGCACTCTCGGCAAGGTGAATTTGTAGAAGTTAGGTCTCCTAATCCCAGTAACGATGTGCGCCAACAAAGAAACAGACAATGACTCGCACCGCAGGCAGCCACGTGCACCCGCTGGCTCAGGGAAAAATAACATAGACGCTAACCTTGAGAAAAATTCCAGTATTCTTTACCCACGTATACCACATTATAATTGCGTTAAAATTGAAACTCTGCGTACTCGGAAGAATAAAGGATTGCACCACATTTCACATGTAAAACCGTTTATTGAAAGATAATCTGTTTTTTAACTTTGCCTTTGCCATATAACTTTTCACTTTACATCGCTAGTATGCTTTGCCAGACTTAGAATCTGTTAACATGCAACAATGTTTGAAGTTAAATATCCAGTCAAGAACCAAGAGAACTTATTTAAACAGAAATTACGAATGCATTGTTATTGTGAACAGACGAGACAGTGTTATTGTGTGTGTGCATTCTTGCTTGTTAGTTGCACGATTACGTAACGACTATAAGGCTCACATACTTAGAACATTTACCAGTACTGCTAATGAGATTTTAATGCAACATTTTGGTTTACTTGAAAATACATTCTGGATTAAAAGTACTTTCTGTGAGATACCAGATGACACAGTGGTTAGTTTATGTGACAGCTACATGATTTTATCATGACGCTACTAATGAGTGACAGTTTACAATGTTGCTTTTGCAGTGTTCCTGTTTTATATCTGCACAGTTTTTCTGAATTATTCTGGAAAGTGAAACATGTTTTAGTAGTAACTTTTGTGGTATAGCTACAATGAGACAGCCGCTTTCGTAGCACAACAATACATTACAGTATAGTACTTTCTTGATCACGGTACTGTACATAATAACTAAGATATCTATACGCATAGCATTTCACTTTTGTTTATCATGAGGTAAGTACATTGACTTCTGCAGAACTTTGCTTACAGAGGACGATAACTACGACACTTTCACAGAATTATCTTACAGCAAGATGCACATTTAACGCTACAAGACACGCATTTGAGTGATTAATTTTGTACTTAAAACACTTATTTTTAAAGCTTTTTGAATTACAAAGAAAGTTTTCTGTGATACATTTCATTCCATTGCTGTAATCTGTAACACCTGAGGGTATAATTACATTAATCCTCAGGGGGGTACACGCTTACTTTGTGTACCATGTGTGCGGCAAGCACAAGGAGCCCTAGCTAATATGGTATTTGCTTATTCAACTTTACACATCGGTACCATATTTCTCCAACACAGAATTACTCAGCTACCTGATTATTTAACAGAGAAACGAACATTTTTTTTACTACATCAGTGACAGATGTTTACGCATCTACACATTTGGATAATTTCACACTTATGAAACTGTATTTTGTCTGTACTTTGTGAACTGTTCATATTTTTTCGGAACCATTGTGATACTATGAGAGCTTTGAATGATGTATTTGTTATGAGATCATGATTTTTAAAGTACGTTTGAGGTAGATGACACTACTGAAATGAGCAGAGAATTTTTTTTAAGTTTTGAAATTATTTCAGAAAGCTACGACGATTTTAAAATTTGACTGAGGTGTTTTGATGTTATTTTTACGATGACGATGTGTATTATGCTGTTGAGGTATGTTTATGATCAATAAGCTGATGCTATATGAGGAATTTGATTATGCTATGCATTTATTATGATGAAATATTGAAGTGTCGCCACAAGATTGACGTGTCGACGAATATGTACATGTGTAATAAGGTAAGGAATAAGGAGTAGTGGTTAGGGACTCTGACTTGTGAAAAAGGATGTTGGAAACCAAGAATCGTACTTTAAGAGTTATGAAATGTGTGTAAATGCATGAATGTATCACAATGCCGGCGAAAATTTTTTGGACACTGTTATATTCATAAGATTTTGTTTCTACACATTTGCAACGCAAATTCTCGACCCGTGAAATTTTGTATATGACACTGTCACTGTAGCGGAAACTGCTGCCGTAAATATTTCGGTAAGAAAGTTAAGTGACCACCTTCACGTAATGCGTCGTGGGCACCCAGCTGCGCGAAAGACGCCTGGAAAAAAGCCATTAGTGTGCGCCTTTCAGAGGCACAGGTGAAAAAAAAAAGGGAGGCCATTATCCTCGCTATTGACATTCCTTTGTAGAAAGCATCGTAAATACGATACTCTCAAACTTGAAAACATGATTACACTATAGAGTTCTTAATATATGATATTTACTGAAATGAAATGATGAGAAACATTTCATGTCTATTGTCTTGCTAGTTGAAAGATTGTTTACTGCATTATGAAATGCCATATGGCTAGTGAATGACGTTTCACACCTTGCTTTGCCTATTTTGTTTAATATCAAGTTTCTAGCTGCAGCAGCATTGGTTAAAATAAAATTTAATAGATGTACTAATATAAACATTTTATGCCTACAGATCCAGTAAATAATTTTATGATCTATTCAAAAAACAAAAAACGAAGGAGCATAAAAAGACATTTCCCTTCACAGGAATTGCATATGGAATTTTCTTTTCAACTACTTGGTAATTTTTTTGGTAGAATAACTTCTTGTGGTGCACCACTTTAATTACATAGACATTAAGATGTGAATATACATTTTCCTTGTCTGTATTGTTGTCTTTAATGTAATATTTTTTCTGCTTGAGCTATGTCATGTTCAGATGTAAGTTATTGCATTTGCTGCTGCTTTTTGCCAGGCATAGTGCTACTAAATTTCATTTTGTATTACTCTGTTAAGCTAGTTTTACTACTGATATATTTTTCTTGTTGCTGCACATTGGCTCATATTAGTTGTAATGTTGCATTGCTTGGTAATTTAGATTTACTGTAGCTTGCTTTGCAAATTGGCATTTTTTTTCATTGCTGTTTGTGTTAATTGTTTTGTGCTGCTGCATTGCCTTGTTCCTTAGTATAGCATCTGAGCTCAGTAGATTTAAGTTAGCTTAAGATGGGGTAGGCTATATAAGAGAACGAGTTGTGATGAATTGGAAGAAATGCATTGAGAAGTCATACGAAAAAAGTACAGAAAGCAGGTATAGATAGGACTTTTTGGAAATAATGAAGAACAAAAGGAGATCTCCGAGAAGTAAAGAAATTTTTGTTCGCAAAATACTACACTGAAAACAAACCCTGCCCTTTCCTCTTGTATTATTCCGCTATATGTTTGTGTACCCTTGTGTATTTATGTTCTTCCTGTATTTATATGTTTATCTGATAAGACTTATGTTGTAGAATTTTTCTAATACTCAGCTACATTCACTATGATGAGGAATACTGTTATCCTCAAATATAATTGGCATTAATAATATGTTATTTACCTTGTAAATATGCTTAGACATTGTTTATTCTGTTTTGTTTTAATGCTCATTGTGAAGTTGATGTTTCGAAAGTTATTCTGATCTTTTATGTATGTACTTATGTCATAATTCCTGTAACACTAATTTATATGTTTATTTCTATTCTTTTGTAAAGCCTGTGTTACTACAAATGTTATCTGTACTGTTATGTTCTTTAATGATGTATTTTGTACCTTTGTAATTGTATTATTATGTTATAAAATTGTAATTGACACCAGTTCATCATATTATTAACTTGTAAGTTCCATTTCACTGCTCACTTTTCTGTTGGTCATAGTATATGGACAACATGTGAGAAGTAGGGACTGATAGTGTTTGCACATGTGTTAATAATTCAGCAAGGGACTGGATAACAGCATTGCTGGTTCTAAGGACATTTGAAACAAGTTTTTTTTTGAGTGGACATGTGGTGGTTTATGGACTTGCTATATTCTCCGCGAGACCCTTCGATGGTGATTGTGCACCTGCACAGTCGCAACAGATGGCTGCTGGACGTCTCTACAAGGACTACAGTGGGTCTGCACCTTTGATGACCCACCGGTACCATTATTTCTACAAGGACTGCAGTGGGTCTGCATCTCTGGTGGCCCACCAATACCGTAATCCCTACTGGGACTACAGTGGGTCTGTTCTGTGATGACCTACCTACCACTATTCTTCAAAACTTCGACTGACTCTGCGGTGGGTTTGCTCTGTTGTGGCCCATTACCTGTCAGCATGTCAAGAGTCAGCACTGTCTTTCCGTTGGAAGGACAACACTACTTCTTCAAGACCGCATGGAAATCCACTACTTCCGTGTGCATTGTCTTTTACTGCTCAGACTTTGAGAAAAGAAACGGCAGTTTTACTGTGATGAATGATCAGGACTGTCTTTATGGACTGTGAGAAAATTTTAGCTTTTGACCAACATTGTATTAATAAGTGTGTGCATTTGATATCTTTCTTACTGTAAATATGAAAAATTTTTTCAAATCTGTATTGGCCAGTGCCCAAAACAATTTGTAAAATTTTTTGTGGGGAGCAGGGGGCTATGTAAGTAGGCTGTTTATGTTTTCTTATTGGCAACGTTACGTAGCGCTCTGTATGAAAATCACTGGCTGTGCTGTGTGCAGTCTGTGGCTAGTTTGCATTGTTGTCTGCCATTGTAGTGTTGGGCAGCTGGATATGAACAGCGCGTAGCGTTGCGCAGTTGGAGGTGAGCCGCCAGCAGTGGTGGATGTGGGGAGAGAGATGGCGGAGTTTTGAAATTTGTAAGACTGGACGTCATGAACTGCTATATATATTATGACTATTAAGGTAAATACATTGTTTGTTCTCTATTAAAATCTTTCACTTGCACTAACTATGCCTATTAGTAGTTAGTGCCTTCCGTAGTTTGAATCTTTTATTTAGCTGGCAGTAGTGGCGCTCGCTGTATTGCAGTAGTTCGAGTAACCAAGATTTTTGTGAGGTAAGTGATTTGTGAAACGTATAGGTTAATGTTAGTCAGGGCCATTCTTTAGTAGGGATTTTTGAAAGTCAGATTGCGTTGCGCTAAAAATATTGTGTGTCAGTTTAAGGACAGTCATGTATAATTGTTCTAAGGGGACGTTTCAAGATGCTTAGGTCAATAGTCTCCCACCAAGCTGAGGGGTCCCCCTGAATTCATGCAGCTCATATTATGTAACTGTCATGCATTTCCTTCATAATGTAATGCTTGGTCACACACTGCAGGTACGACAATGATGCTCCTGCAGCGGTTTCAGTGGCAAGTATTTGATCACCTCCCATACAGTCTGGATTTGGCTACCTATGATTTTCATCTCTTTGCTCACATTAACAGCTGGCTGTGAGGACAGAATTTTGGCACAGACTGAGTGCAGCACACCAGAATAGGGAATCGGTGAAAAGCACAGCTAACAGCCTTCTATGACGACGGTACTGGAAAGTTGGTAACACACTATGACGAATGTGTGTCAGTACGGCGACTGTGTAGAGAAGTAGCTGGGAGGTGTAGCTAAATGTTGCAAATCAAACATTTTGGGTCTTTACTGTGGTTTCCATTTCGCAAACAATCAGAGGCTGAAAGAACAGTAGCCCTCATACTATGGGATACTAGAGGTAGCGAAAATATTTATGATGCAGAAGTTTCCATATGTTTTGCCTTATTTAATTTCGATGTGGCTGCCTGTAGTTCTGTCACAGGAGAGGTAAAAAGCTTATCTCCACCGAAATTGGACTCAAGAGCTGAAACACAGCATTCACTTTATAACGCAAACATGTAACCTCACAGCTAGCGAATAACTACAGCACTCGTATCTTCCTTACAGCCCCACTGGTGACGAGACAGTAATTCACAACGTAAAAGATGAAATTAGTTTCTGCATGGAACTACTTTCCTGGACTCAAGATAATTAATTAACAACACAACGTCACATCTCAAGTGAAAATAACTTAGATTATTCAATGGAAATGACAAGAAAACATTAAGTGAGTTAAGCAGATAATTCTGTGCCATCAAGTAAGTTGTTGATCACAGAGTTGCCAAACTTACTCTACATTGTTACTAAGTCTAGGTTATACCAGCGGCACAAAGAATACATTTACACGGCTGATGCGCGTCTTGAGTGGGCTTGGAAGTGAGGAGTACAGCTTGCATCTGAAAGCCGCAGCTGACAAGTACCAGAAAACTGAGTGTATAAGCCAATGAATTGAATTCCCATGTTTGTAACTATGCTTAGGAGTTAGATCACACATAGTCCAGTAACATTAATGTGACGACAGCCTATGTTCGATGACAACATGCAATAACCACTCACAGATGACAAGTGGCAGCACCTGTAGTGGAAGGTATAAGAAGCATATTGGGGGATGCGGAAAACAGTGCGGTCGTAATAATGCGGAAATGGAGTGATTTATCTGACTCCGATAGGGAATGGTCATTATCTTTTGCACTAAGGGTGGAAGCATTTCTGAAAAGTCTAAGTTTATAAACTGATCACAAGCCACCCTGCTTATAGTATACCGTACATCGCTAAATGGCGGTATCCAAAACCGCCGCCGAAGCAACTCTAGTGCACCACGGGTCATAGATGACAGGGGTGACCGAAGGCTGTGGAGGTATGTACAGATGAACAGAAGCACACTTGTCGATCAGCTGACGGCCCAGATGAACCTATGGGCTACCAAAAGTGTCTTCTCAATGACACTTCAACACACGTTGCCGAATATGATCTTCTGCAAATGGCGTCTGGTTGATCCGCCCATGCTGACTGCTGTTCATTGGCAACGAAGGCTGGAATTTGCGTGACAGTACAGGAACTGGATGTCCGCTGAGTGGCGGCAGCTAGCCTTTCCAGATAAACTACGTTTTATGCTCCATGGGGCTGCTAGCCATTGGCGTGTACATCGTGAAAGATCTGAAATCAAACGCGATACAACAATAATCGGAAGTATCCAGACCAGAGGAGGGAGCATTATAGTCTGGGAAATGTTATTGCCGCATTCCCTGGGTGACTGTCATTCTGAAAGGCGCAATGGATCAACATAAGTATGTGTCTATCCTTGGAGACCGTGTCCACCCACACATGCAGTTTGTTTTTCCGAAGCACGATGGCATCTACCAGCATGACAATGCAATATGTCATAGGTCTCACAGTGTACGTGCATAGTTCGAAGAGAGTTTACCATACTCCCGTGGAGACCAAACTACCCAGATTAAAACCCAATCGCGAATCCGTGGGACTACTTCGACTGGGCTGTAAAAAATTGTAAATTTGTGGTAAGATCTTATGGGACTAAACTGCTTAGTCATCGGTCCCTAAGCTTACACACTACTTGATCTAACTTAAAATAACTTACGCTATGGACAACACACACACCCATTCCCGAGGGAGGACTCGAACCTCCGACGGGAGGAGACGCGCGGACCGTGACAAGACGCCACAGACCGCGCGGCGACTAGGCTGGTCACGCCATGGATCCTCAACAGAGAGAAACCCAGTATAGCTGGCCACAGCACGGGAGACGGCATGGCTTCACAGCCAGTCGGTACCGTCCAGAACCTCACCGAGTCTGCAAATTCTTCAAAAGTCGGTTATTCAGGCTTCTGACTGGATGGCACATTAATGTGATCGGACAGTGTAGTTACCAATAATAATCAGATTCACTTGCTATAAACCAAAAATCATAAATGAATAACTGCCACAGCTATTTTCGTTTTTTTCTGTTTCTAATCGTACTGCAAACTGGAAAACTCATTCATGTTGTGTAGGGAACATACCTTTTGATAATTATGGACTTAAAAATGGTTTTCTTAAGATCACAGTCACTGGAACTATTCCGATAACAGAGGAACACAGATGAAATGGAAGCTGATTACCTTTGAGCTTCCTTTGCACTGATAATTTCAGCAGACGAGTAACATGTAGTTTAAAATCAAACGAAGGAGCAGACTCGAAATCGTGTCTTTGTTTCTACAGTGCACGTTGTTTACCACTGACCATGAGCAGGTAGAGCAATACAACAAGTCGAGCGGAAGACATCACTGACTCCAGAAACTTATGCACATGCAATGTTGCCAGATTGTGCAGATGGCCAGACTTTGCGTCGTGGGTGGCAGCCAGTTTTATTAACACCATAAGTGAATGACTCAGACTTATTCTCCGCCGAGGTTGACTGGCGACCACGTTTTATGTCAAATGCTTTATCTTGTTATACAAGGTTAGTCATAAGTCCTCCTGTCGTTTCAGAAAACGACTTTGTAAAAACTACCAAACATATAAAGAAGGCATATCATTACATAGAGCATCTCTCCGAGTTTCATTACGTAATACTTGCCGTGGTTTAGTTGCAGAGCATACCATAAGGGGGCCGGCGTGTCAAAACATGTAGACATATCATTCACACATTTATGACCTCTGCGGCATCACAAATGGTACCCATATTGAGTACCTGTACTGTGAGTAAAAACTTGGAGATGTGGTATCACGTATCGATACCACCCCAAGGGCGTCACAGCAACGGTATTTCAAGGTTCCATCTGACGCTGATAACAGTCACCCTGGATCTGAAGGACCCAATAGCCGGTGAGCCCCACCCCCAGTTCCTCTGTATGATTAGCGCCGGCCGGTGTGGCCAAGCGGTTCTAGGCGCTTCAGTCTGGAACCGCGTGACATCTACGGTCGCAGGTTCGAATCCTGCCTCGGGCATGGATGTGTGTGATGTCCTTAGGTTAGTTAGGTTTAAGTAGTTATAAGTTGTAGGGGACTGATGACCACAGATGTTAAGTCCCATAGTGCTCAGAGCCATTTGAACCATTTTTGAACGATTAGCGCCATCTGGCGCCGTCATACAGGACGGTTGGCGGAAGTCACAGACCCCACTTGCACTTGTAGTCTCATTGCTATGATACATTCATTTGTGCTTAGAACAGCGAACATCATCCTTGTTGAAAATGTGATAGCTGGACTGTGTTTCTTGCAGCATTATTTGTAATAAGTCCTTGTACGCTTGGAGAAATACAAGTTAAGCAAATCTTCTGTTGTTGTGTTAACTTGTTCGCTCCTGTCCAGCTTTCCTACCACGTCAGTTGCCGCACCGCACCACCACTCCTTACCGTTGTGTATGAAGTTGTAAACAGCAGCACAGATACTCTATCCACTTATGTAGGTAATTTTTCTGTATGTCTTGTAGTTTTCATGCAACCACCTTCTGAAATCCTGGAAGTACCTATGTATAACCCTGTGCACTGAAGCCTAACGTGCCCGATATAAATTACAGTCGAGAGTTACAGCAGCCGTACATACAGTATTACTGTGCTGGGAAAGCTTCCGACATTTTTAGGAAACTGTATGTGAAAGGCTGATTCTTACAACGAAGATTTATATTGTAGGAATTCGTAAGGCTGAGTCAATTTATTATGACTACTTCCGAGATGTGGTGCTTTTATCTCATAAAGAATATCACATGATTTATTTATTTGACTATTCGGTATCATATGTATAAGTATAAAATGCCGTGGCAAACGTTTACCACGAAACGTTTAACACGAAAAATGGATTATCGTCAAATAATACTGTGGTCCTAACAACATATTATGTAATTCCATACATGTGTTCTGTTAACACAAAGCAAAAATCACTTAAGAGATTTCGCTTCTTGGAGGAGCCAATACACTTTACTTCACCGGCCGGTGTGGCCGAGCGGTTCTAGGCGCTTCAGTCCGGAACCGCGCGACTGATGCGGTCGCAGGTTCGAATCCTGCCTCGGGCATGGATGTGTGTGATGTCCTTAGTTATTTATGTTTAAGTAGTTCTAAGTCTAGGGGACTGATGACCTCAGATGTTAAGTCCCATAGTGCTCAGAGCCGTTTGAACCAATTTGAACACTTTCCTTCAGTCGTGGTGTCAATCAGGTTTAATATTTTTTCCTTTGGACCAAACAAAATAAAGAACTTCTATGATATAAAGGATCTAACAAAAGTTTTTTGGCTCTGCCATTGACAAAATACTTCATTCAGTTTTTGAATTGGGTGATGGCTGCGTCGAAATCGTTGAAGTGTGTGTCGAAATCACTGAATTTTGTGTCGAAAACGTTTAGTGTGTTTTGCTTCTAAATAGCTGTACTGTAATTTTTTTAAGTATTATCACGCTCAAAAGTGTCTGAACGACCAGAGTAGCGTACCACCTGATTTTCTTGCAGCCCACATAACATAACTTATCTTTTTTATATATATAGTCCTTTGACTATATTAAATGGTTAAAAGTGGCCACTAGAGAAAAATGCATTGTGTGCCATTGAATCCATATGTAAATTAATTCTATGATATTGTAAATATCAGGAAAAATTGTGTTAGAAATGAAGCAGTCCTTAACGCTTGCAACCTAAAATTTATCAGAATAAGTGACGTTTCAAACTGTTACTACGCTCATTAATGTCTGAGACGACTAACACCCGAAACCCCGTCAGATAAATCATGTAATAGGCTAATTGGTAGTCAAAACAAGATTTTTCTAAATATATTTTGTAAGAACACCTGGATTTCCATGTTATATGATATAAGGCCACCCCCCATGAACCATGGACCTTGCCTTTGGTGGGGAGGCTTGCGTGCCTCAGCAATACAGATGGCCGTACCGTAGGTACAACCACAACGGAGGGGTATCTGTTGAGAGGCCAGACAAACGTGTGGTTCCTGAAGAGGGGTAGCAGCCTTTTCAGTAGTTGCAAGGGCAACAGTCTGGATGATTGACTGATCTGGCCTTGTGACAATAACCAAAACGGCATTGCTGTGCTGGTACTGCGAACGGCTGAAAGCAAGGGGAAACTACGGCCGTAATTTTTCCCGAGGGCATGCAACTTTACTGTATGATTAAATGATGATGGCGTCCTCTTGGGTAAAATATTCCGGAGGTAAAATAGTCCCCCATTCGGATCTCCGGGCGGGGACTACTCAAGAGGATGTCGTTATCAGAAGAAAGAAAACTGGCGTCCTACGGATCGGAGCGTGGAATGTCAGATCCCTTAATCGGGCAGGTAGGTTAGAAAATATAAAAAGGGAAATGGATAGGTTAAAGTTAGATATAGTGGGAATTAGTGAAGTTCGGTGGCAGGAGGAACAAGACTTCTGGTCAGGTGACTACAGGGTTATAAACACAAAGTCAAATAGGGGTAATGCAGGAGTAGGTTTAATAATGAATAGGAAAATAGGAATGCTGGTAAGCTACTACAAACAGCATAGTGAACGCATTATTGTGGCCAAGATACACGAAGCCCACGCCTACTACAGTAGTACAAGTTTATATGCCAACTAGCTCTGCAGATGACGAAGAAGTTGAAGAAATGTATGATGATATAAAAGAAATTATTCAGATAGTGAAGGTAGACGAAAACTTAATAGTCATGGGTGACTGGAATTCGAGTGTAGGAAAAGGGAGAGAAGGAAACGTAGTAGGTGAATATGGATTGGGGCTAAGAAATGAAAGAGGAAGCCGCCTGGTAGAATTTTGCACAGAGCACAACTTAATTATAGCTAACACTTGGTTTAAGAATCATGATAGAAGGTTGTATACATGGAAGAACCCTGGAGATACTAAAAGGTATCAGATAGATTATATAATGGTAAGACAGAGATTTAGGAACCAGGTTTTAAATTGTAAGACATTTCCAGGGGCAGATGTGGACTCTGACCACAATCTATTGGTTATGACCTGTAGATTAAAACTGAAGAAACTGCAAAAAGGTGGGAATTTAAGGAGATGGGAACCTGGATAAACTGAAAGAACCAGAGGTTGTACAGAGTTTTAGGGAGAGCATAAGGGAACAATTGACAGGAATGGGGGAAAGAAATACAGTAGAAGAACAATGGGTAGCTTTGAGGGATGAAGTAGTGAAGGCAGCAGAGGATCAAGTAGGTAAAAAGACCAGGGCTCTTAGAAATCCTTGGGTAACAGAAGAAATATTGAATTTAATTGATGAAAGGAGAAAATATAAAAATGCAGTTAATGAAGCAGGCAAAAAGGAATACAAACGTCTCAAAAATGAGATCGACAGGAAGTGCAAAATGGCTAAGCAGGGATGGCTAGAGGACAAATGTAAGGATGTAGAGGCTTATCTCACTAGGGGTAAGATAGATACTGCCTACAGGAAAATTAAAGAGACCTTTGGAGATAAGAGAACCACTTGTATGAACATCAAGAGCTCAGATGGAAACCCACTTCTAAGCAAAGAAGGGAAAGCAGAAAGGTGGAAGGAGTATATAGAGGGTCTATACAAGGGCGATGTACTTGAGGACAATATTATGGAAATGGAAGAGGATGTAGATGAAGATGAAATGGGAGATACGATACTGCGTGAAGAGTTTGACAGAGCACTGAAAGACCTGAGTCGAAACAAGGCCCCCGGAGTAGACAACATTCCATTGGAACTACTGACGGCCTTGGGAGAGCCAGTCCTGACAAAACTCTACCATCTGGTGAGCAAGATGTATGAAACAGGCGAAATACCCTCAGACTTCAAGAAGAATATAATAATTCCAATCCCAAAGAAAGCAGGTGTTGACAGATGTGAAAATTACCGAACAAACAGTTTAATAAGCCACAGCTGCGAAATACTAACAGACGAATGGAAAAACTAGTAGAAGCCGACCTCGGGGAAGATCAGTTTGGATTCCGTAGAAATACTGGAACACGTGAGGCAATACTGACCTTATGACTTATCTTAGAAGAAAGATTAAGGAACGGCAAACCTACGTTTCTAGCATTTGTAGACTTAGAGAAAGCTTTTGGCAATGTTGACTGGAATACTCTCTTTCAAATTCTAAAGGTGGCAGGGGTAAAATACAGGGAGCGAAAGGCTATTTACAATTTGTACAGAAACCAGATGGCAGTTATAAGAGTCGAGGGACATGAAAGGGAAGCAGTGGTTGGGAAGGGAGTGAGACAGGGTTGTAGCCTCTCCCCGATGTTATTCAATCTGTATATTGAACAAGCAGTAAAGGAAACAAAAGAAAAATTCGGAGTAGGTATTAAAATCCATGGAGAAGAAATAAAAACCTTGAGGTTTGCCGATGACATTGTAATTCTGTCAGAGACAGCAAAGGACTTGGAAGAGCAGTTGAACGGAATGGACAGTGTCTTGAAAGGAGGATATAAGATGAACATCAACAAAAGCAAAACGAGGATAATGGAATGTAGTCGAATTAAGTTGGGTGATGCTGAGGGAATTAGATTATGAAATGAAACACTTAAAGTAGTAAAGGAGTTTTGCTATTTGGGGAGCAAACTAACTGATGATGGTCGAAGTAGAGAGGATATAAAATGTAGACTGGCAATGGCAAGGAAAGCGTTTCTGAAGAAGAGAAATTTGTTAACATCGAGTATAGATTTAAGTGTCAGGAAGTCATTTCTGAAAGTATTTGTATGGAGTGTAGCCATGTATGGAAGTGAAACATGGACGGTAAATAGTTTGGACAAGAAGAGAATAGAAGCTTTCGAAATGTAGTGCTACAGAAGAATGCTGAAGATTAGATGGGTAGATCACATAACTAATGAGGAAGTATTGAATAGGATTGGGGAGAACAGAAGTTTGTGGCACAACTTGACCAGAAGAAGGGATCGGTTGGTAGGACATGTTCTGAGGCATCAAGGGATCAAAATTTAATATTGGAGGGCAGCGTGGAGGGTAAAAATCGTAGGGGGAGACCAAGAGATGAATACTCTAAGCAGATTCAGAAGGATGTAGGTTGCAGTAGGTACTGGGAGATGAAGAAGCTTGTACAGGATAGAGTAGCATGGAGAGCTGCATTAAACCAGTCTCAGGACTGAAGACCACAACAACAACAACAATTATATAAGGGGCGATCAAAAAGTTTCCATTTGTGTGCGTTCCTGCAGCGTATGTGTAACGTAGCTTGACTCCGATGCTAGTATATAAGCACCGACATGTATGCAAGGGAGTAGTCTGCATTCGTGTCTTTCCGACGTGAGCGCGGAAAATGCGGAAACGTGACCTACGGTGACGTTATTGCGAAATGCGTCCAAACAGAAACAACGTGGTGTTATTTTCTTGGCTGCCGAAGGGCAAACACCGGTAACATTCCATGGCAGAGTGAAGAATCTGGATTGGGCAGCACGTCTGTAGAAAACCACCGTTATGAAATGGGGCGCTAAATTCCGTGATGCTGCTTCACGGTAACGCACGTCCCCGTCGTAACGCAGAAGTTAAGCCAACTCAAGTGGGAAACACTCGAGCATCCGACATATAGTCCTGATCCCCACAATGCGATTATCACGCCGTTGGTTCCTTAAAAATGGTCCCGAAGGGTCGACAATTCCTGTCGGACGCGACAGCAGTTAGTTGCGGACTTCTTCACCAAGCAGGACTAAGTGTTTTATTAAACGGTATCTTCAAGCTCAATGCTCACGGCGAATATGTCTGATTGACGTAGCGATTCTGGACTGTACGTCCTTGCATAGAAACTTTTTTATCGTCTCTTGTAATTCGAAGTATTCATTCTCTCTCGAACGTTTTCCAATACTTGGTTAGCTTGTCGAGGGCTTTTGAACCAACCAGTTAGACAAACCGCGATTAAAAACATCAAGTGGCCTACGGAAACTTCATCACCAGCGTATCACTGGTAAATTCTCTGTATTCATGACGACATGGGGATGTACTCGTATCTGCACATCCAAAGTAACCTATCGAGCACATTAACAACGACAAATGTGACGCTAATTATTTAAAGTATTCATGTGCAACTTGTTGTAAGAATGTTTGAACATTAACTTACATGCCGTACTGTTCTTTTCTGAATACGATTAAAACGCAACACCCATAGGCAACGCTAAATGAACAAAGCTTCTGTGCCTAACCTAGACTCGAACAAAGCAGCGACTAGGCATTAAGAGGCATGAAATATCTTGCTTTTGATTAGTATGACTTAGGAAGTCTCCATATGAAATCGCACGCCGAAGATATTTGTATTGTGAAAGGTTTCGAGGCTCCTATGAACCAACTATTGCCCCTATTAACTAACCACGAAAATTCTTGAATACAATTTCATTCAAAAATAACAAAGTGTATGCTTGTCTATACTTGGACGTGACGTAAATTTTTGTGTTGGGAAAGGATCTGAAACCAGTTTCTGAGACAAAAAGTTTTACCTTACCGGGATTAGAGCCCTTCACCTATCGCTGTTGTTTTCTAGCCACAGACTGATGTCAAATATCGTTTTATTTCAACAGAGACGAGATTTGCCCATATTGGAACTAAAAACAAAGTGAGGAAAAGCTGTGTGCTATATGGGGGTCGAAACCCGCACGTATCGTCGTTGTTGGCTACATATGAAGAGCTGTTAACCATCGAGTTATTTGTAACCAGTCACTTGGATTAACATTTTTGAACATGAAACAATGTGATGAAAAGTTCTGTGCCTGACTGGAAGTCGACACCACACAGTTATTATTGACAACAGGAGAAGAGGCGTTAATAATTATTTCTCACCAAAAGCTTAACGTGTGAAAGTTGCAGCTTGAAATGACACTATGTAAATTTTTAAGCCGGACTAGGATTCGAACCCAAACACGCAGCCTTCATGGGGACCTTGAAGAGTTTGGAATCTTGGGGAAACAACGAAATGATGGAACTGTACGTCCTGAAGCGGTCAAATCCAGCGAAAGCGGAGATCTGATACCGAATTCCAGCCCAGCACCCATATTTTCAACGTCTCAATTCAAAGAAATAAATGCCCTGTAACTTTACGTGGTTCTTCCATTAAATAAAATAAAATTTCTAATTCAGTGAGGCTTATTAGTGACAGAATTTCTACTTGCCGCAACTTCCGCCTCTGTCATTATGCAACATAAACTGAATCTCCTCCAGTTAAGGTTCAAATGGTTCAAATGGCTCTGAGCACTATGGGACTTAACATCTATGGTCATCAGTCCCCTAGAACCTAGAACTAATTAAACCTAACTAACCTAAGGACATCACACACATCCATGCCCGAGGCAGGATTCGAACCTGCGACCATAGCAGCAGCGCGGTTCCCGACTGAAGCCCCTAGAACCGCTCGGCCACAGCGGCCGGCTGACAACATAAATGCTTAACATCATGAAAAGTATGCATATCTATGTACGAGGGTTTCCCAGAAAGTATTGCACCGAATTTTTTTTCTCAGCCGAAAATAATGCTACGAATGCGAAACGTTACGTATGTATTATTTAAAGCCTCCCGAGGGAGTGTGCCAAGTTTCCGTCACTTCGGACAGATAGCGTAGCTGCAGGACAGTTTCAAAATTGCGTCTGTCGGTGATGTACGTTACTAGCAACGTGCCGTCATTGAATTTCTCACTCCAGAGAAAGAAGCTGTGGGGAATATTCACAAACGCTTCTGCAAATTCTATGGAGCATCTGCTGTCGACAGAGGTACAGTTTGTCGCTGGGCACGGAGGGTGAGGTCATCAGAAGACGGTTGGGCGGAGCTCCACGATTCCCAGCAGTCAGGGAGACCACCCACGGCTGTCACACCAGACATGTTGCAGCAACCTGATGTCATTCGCGAGGACATACGCATTACGACTCGGCAGTTGGCGGTGCATCTGTAAACCAGCAAAGGAAGTGCGGATGCAATTATTCGCACTCTTGGATATTCAAAAGTGCGTGCAAGATGGGTCCCTCAGTGTCTAATGGTGAATCACAAATAGCGCAGAAAAAACATTTGTCTTGATTTGTTGCAACGTTTTGAAGCTGGGGGGTGGGGGGGAGAGGAAAGGGGCTCTTGCCCCGGATTGGGACATGTGATGAAACCTGGGTTCACCATTTTGAGACTGAAAGAAACCGACAGTCGATGGAATGGCGCCATTCCCAGTCCTCACAAAGAAAAAATTCAAAGCAATTGTTTCCGCTGGTAAGGTCATCATCACTGTGTTATTGGGCTGTGAAGGTGTCATTCTCATTGATGGGATGCCAAGAGGCGGTTCCATTAATTCAGAAGCATATGTCAACACATTAACAAAACTCAAGACGCGCTTCGGGCGACTTCGGCGCCACAGAAACCCAGGAAATGTTTTGCTGCAACTTGATAACGCTCGACCCCACACAAGTGTGAGGACTGCTGAAAACATCGCAAAACAGGGTTGGACAGTGTTACCCCATCCATCCTACAGCCCTGACATAGCCCCCTAGGACTTCCACTTGTTTGAGTCGTTAAAGGATGCCATTTGGGGAAGACATTTTGAGGATGAGGAGGAGGTGATTCACACAGAGAAGCACTGGCTCCGACACCAGGACAAGGATTGGTACCGGCAGGGCATACACGCCCTTGTTTCGCGCTAGACGAAGGCCATAGAACGGGATGGAGATTACATGGAAAAATAGGGTGTGTAGATGAATCAACATTCTTTCGTGTGTGTAATCCTCATTATGTTCGATAAACAACTGTTGAAGAAAAAAATGCGGTGCGTTACTTTCTGGGCAACCCTATTGATGGCATTGGAGTACCGAAATGAATAAAAGCATGAACGATGTCGAACATTGATACTGAAAAAGACACGACAAAAATATTAACAGATATTTCCAACAAAAAATGACAAGTCGTATATACAGTTTTAATGTACACTATGTAATTATAAGGGTAAATTATAGAAGGAAACTGAATTACTATCCTGCCAAAACCCTGACGAGATCGACTATGCAGCGTTTTTCCCATGTATCGCTAATATGACCTTCTTGTAACACGAAGAACAATTTTTGTCCCCTCGGTTTGTTATGTTTATCACGTTATATAAATAGAGTAGTACAGTAAGAAGGATGATCTCCGAGTGCTGCTTTACTGTGCTAATGTTCTCTAGCCCTTCCAGCGCTGTACTTGGGCAGTGGAGTAAATATGATAGATAGAGGTCTGTGCAGGCCATACAAGTCGCAGTCCTGTAAGCGTCTCGTGAATTTCAACTGTCCACAGTCGCACTGAGACTCTGGTAGGCCCCACATTATCATCAACTTCTAGCATCTGCTCATTCCCGCCATCACTCGATTCAGCGCCACCCGTACTTTTCTAGTTAAGTGGAAGCCTTCCATTGCCGCCCGCTGTGGCCGAGCGGTTCTAGGCACTTCAGTCCGGAACCACACGGCTGCTACGGTCGCAGGTTCGAATCCTGCCTCGGGCATGGATGTATGTGATGTCCTTAGGTTAGTTAGGTTTAAGTAGTTCTAAGTCTAGGGGACTGATGACCTCAGATGTCCCATAGTGCTTAGAGCCATTTCAACCATTTTGACCTTCCATCTTTATAGTTGGATTAGTCACAAGACTGTGAGTCCTAGGTTTGGAAGTATCATAGATACTGTATTACTCTTACTTGCATCAAAGTTCTCCATTGTTTCGTAGCCTGCTATGGTGGGGACTTGGATTAGAGGAGTCTAGTGCTGGTGGGATTCTGGTGTATAGGAAGCTCGGAGTTACATGAATGCGTGGTGTCTGTTCTTTTAGACAACAAATATTTCCATTTGTGTCTTGTGTGATGTTTGCTTGTGTGTTGTTCTACCTCTCTTATACTGCAGTCGTCTTTTTGTGGTTTTACTGCCATTAGAAAACCAGACAAAACAAATCTTGAAATTTTGTTGCGTGCTAATGTTAGAAAATAGTATATTTTGTCTGTGTACTTGCAGGTACTGATCCTTCTTCGTTGTGCAGAAGTATACACACATGCAGACCTTCAATTCCACTGTTTGTTTATGTGAAATCAAGATATCGTAAAAAGATATTACGGCAGTATTTCTTTCCAAAGAGTTTGAATGCACTCAGAGGTTTTGCAGTTTTCCGTTGATTACATTATTTATATCAGTCTGTCAACTAAAACTGCTATCCTAACATTACTGACTATTTAAGTTATAAAACAAGCTTCATATTCAATTTTGTGCTACTCTGTTTCAAATACTGGATGCAATGTATGGAAGAATGAACATATTTATGAATTTGCAATAGTTATTATATACAGCAACAAGATCTGAAGAAATTAATGGATTCACAGTCCCTGCCACGTCATCTCATCCACATACACACAAGAAGGCTGCACGCAAAACAATTGAAGTAGAAAAAATTCTCAATGATAGACAGACAGAGAATTTATATGTGTGATTGTTCTTTCGGACATTCCTGAATAAAACAGATACCTTTCATGAATCTGCAGCTTTATACTGAAGAGCCAAAGAATCTGGTACACCTGCCTAATATCGTGTAGGGCCCCCACGAGCATGCAGAAGTTCCGCAACATGACGTGGCATGGACTCAGAGAATGTCTGAAGTAGTACTGGAGGGAACTGACATCATGAATACTGCAGGGCTGTCCATAAATCCGTAAGAGTACGAGAGGGTGGAGATCTCTTCTGAACACCAAGTTGCATTGCATCCCAGATATGCTCAATAATGTCCATGTCTGGGGAGTCTGGTAGACAGCAGAAGTGTTTAAACTCAAAAGAGTATATCTGGAGCCACTCTGCAGCAATTCTGGACGTGTGGGGTGTCACATTGTTCTGCTGGAATTGCCCAAGTCCGCCGGAATGCACAATGGACGTGAATGGATGCAGGTGATCAGACAGGATGCCTATGTACGTATTACCTGTCAGCGTCGTATCTAGATGTATAAGGGTCCCATATCAGTCCAACTGCACACGCCCCACAAAATTAGAGCCTCCACCATCTTGAACAGTCCATTGGTGGCAAGCAGGGTCCATGGATTCAATTCGAGAGGTTATCTCCATACTCGTACACCTCCATTCGCTCCATAGAATTTGAAACGAGACATGTCCAACCAGGCAACATGTTTCCCTTGCTGACATTCAGGTCCACGGATTCATGAGGTTGTCTCCAATCCCGTACACGTCCATCCGCTCTATACAATTTGAAACGAGACACGTCCGACATGTTTCCAATCCAATTTCGGCGGTGACGGGCCCAAGCGAGGCGTAAAGCTTTGTGTCGTGCAGTCATCAAGGGTAACGAATAGGCCTTCGACTCCGAAAGCCCATATCTGTGACGTTTCGTTGAATTGTTCGCACGCTGACACTTGTTGATGGCCCAGCATTGAAATCTGCTTCAGTTTACGGAAGGATTGCACTTCTGTCACGTTGAACGATTTTCTTCAGTCTCGTTGGTCCCGTTCTTGCAGGATCTTTTTCCAGCCACAGCGATGTCGGAAGTTTGATTTTTACCTGATTCCTCATATTCACGGTACACTCGTGAAATGGTCATACAGGAAAATCTCCAATTTATCGCTGTCTCGGAGGTGCTGTGTCCCACCGCTCGTGCGCCGACTACAACACCACTTTCACTTAAATATTGATAACCTACCATTGTAGCAGTAGTAACCTATCTGTCAATTCCGCCAGACACTTGTTGTCTTATATAGGCGTTGCCGACCGTAGCACCGTATTCTGCCTGTTTACACAACACTGTATTTGAATAGCATGCCTATAGCAGTTTCTTTGGCGCTTCAGTGTATATACATGACGAAAGAGAAATTGTGACATCAGCTGCAGTCGGGCATTAAGATAAATTTAGAGGCGACCACTGGAAAATTGTGCCAGACTGGAACTGAACCCAGATTCCTCGCTTGTCGCCAACGGTCGCCTTAACAGCTTTGGATATCCGAGGACGCTTGCTGTCTAACCCCAAGTCCAGTGTGTCACACACTAGATACGTAGTGTCCCCTGTCCGTCCATTATCCTCACTGCTCTTAGCCTCACCTAATTCCGCCAAGTGCTCGAACAAAGAGTGCATCCGCAATGAAGGAATCATTATTTACCGTGAAGGCCTGTACATTTATGCGTGTGGTGCCTTCACGGCAACGAATGATACCTTCAGTGCGGATGCACTCTTCGCTCGATCTCTTGCGGGAATCAGGTGATTCTACGAGCAATGAGACCAATGGACAGGGGACACTAAGTATATAGTGTCCGACGTACGGGAATTGGATGGAAAGAGTGTTCAGATAGCCGAAATAGTTAAGGAGCTCACTCGCGATCAGGCAGAGATCCGGGCCGATGCCGAAATTTCTTTCATCATACAGATAGTGAATTGATTAATTTGTTCAAATGATTCTTGTGTCTAAAGTAACTACAGAAAATCCATAAATATATTTTGTCAATCATAGAGTGAACTCAATATTTGCAATAAAATACTATAAAATAGATTATCAAGCATAATCGATAATTTAAGAAGTCAGTAATGTTATGACAAAATTTTTAAAACTTAAAAACATAGCCGGCCGAAGTGGCCGTGCGGTTAAAGGCGCTGCAATCTGGAACCGCAAGACCGCTACGGTCGCAGGTTCGAATCCTGCCTCGGGCATGGATGTTTGTGATGTCCTTAGGTTAGTTAGGTTTAACTAGTTCTAAGTTCTAGGGGACTAATGACCTCAGCAGTTGAGTCCCATAGTGCTCAGAGCCATTTTTTTGAAAACATAGTCAGCGATCTTAAAATTTGTTAACACGAGGGTCGCCGGAACTCGTCTAGCAGTGTCCATCCACCGCTCTGGAGTCTGAAGATAACTCTTTCATAGAGTCGAAACCGGTCACTCACTCCAGTAAAAAATATTTTAACAAGATTGCGATCAAGACAGTTTTAAATTTTTATTTTGATGTTATGACAGACGTTGTAAGTCGCAGCTTGATGTAAATAATATACTCAACGAAAAATGTAAAACCAGTGACTGTATTCTCTTTTGGAAGAGATACTGTCGTAATATGTTTGCACCGTATACTAATTTCATATAAACAGTGTCAGCGATGGTTTGCGAGTGTGTGGATTTCTGCACACTGAAGGTGGCACAGTACCTGTGAGCAGACAGACAAAAAATTTCTATTTTCTAACATTAGCAAGAAAAAGAACGCACGTTTTATTTTGTACAATTTTCCAGCTGCAGTAAAACCACAAAAAGACCGCTGCAGGGCAAGAGAGACAGAACTACACAAAGGCAAACATCACATAATGAGAATAAGTTCTCGAAACGCGTCGTATTACCCATGGAAGCCCGCCCGGATAGCCGCTCGGTCTAACGCGCTGCTTCCCGAGGGGGAAGGCGTGCCGGTCCTCGGCACGAATCCGCTCGGCTAATTAGTGTGGAGGTCCGATGTGCCGGCCAGCCTGTGGATGGTTTTCAAGGCGGTTTTCCATCTGCCTCGGCGAATGCGGGCTGGTTCCCCTTATTCCGCCTCATTTACACTATGTCGGCGATTGCTGCGCAAGCACTGTCTCCATATACGCGTACACCATCATTACTCTACCATGCAAACGTTTGGGATTACACTCGTCTGGTATGAGACGTTCCCGAGGGAGTCCACTGGGGGCCGAACCGCACAATAACCCTGGGTTCGGCGTGGGGCGGCGGTGAAGTGGGTGGACAGCAGTGGCCTGTTGTGTGGTTGTGAACCACTGCGGGCTACGTCGTTTCTAGGTGACCTGTTCAATACACAAGACAAACACACCCATGGAAAAACTGTAACTTGTGCGTTGTTTTATTATTTCAATCATGAATGACACAATTGTAGGCTTTCCAAAAACATCCATTACGATGAATGAAATTAAACCACACAGCGATGCAGAACGCCTCTCTTGTTGCGTCTATCACAGAAGTTGTATGCGTCTCCATGACGCTTTCACGCTTACTAAACGTACCTGTGATATAACGCGCTGCTCTTCTTTTGGTCTTCTATATGTTTTCTATCAATCTTATGTGGTAAGGTTCCCAGACTGAAGATCGTTATTCAAGTAACGGTTGAACGGGGGTTCCGTAACCCACTTCGTACGTGGATTATACATTTGAGGGTACTCCGAATAAAGCTGTCTGTCATCTGCCTTATATGCAAATAGTTTTGCGTTGTCGTTCCATTTTAAATCACTATGTGCGCACGCTCCTAGATATTTAATGGTATGACTGCTTCCAGTGACTGTTCGACAATCAAGTAATCGTTTAATGGTGGGTGTTTCCCCTCTATTTATGGTGCAATAAGTTACATTTGTACGTGTTAAAGCTAACTCACAATTCATGCTCAAGCGTCGATGCCCTGCGTATCTTCCTGTACCTCGCTAGAATTCCATAGCGATGCGACTTATCTCTTACATCAGAATAAGCTGACGAAGCTTTAAACATTACCCACCAGTTTATTTACATATATTGTGAATATCATTCTCTTTGTGTATGGCTGAAGTTATTTTTACGTCTGACGAGTATAATTCATTATTAGCGTTAAGGTGTGCTCTGTTTGCTAGGAACTCCTAAATCTAGTCAGAAAGTTGGTCTGCATTCCAGACTTCCGGTTTCGTTCGTTAGATGACAGTGCAGAATTGTTTGATAGTCCTTTCGGAAATCAAGGAATACAGAATCAATCTTTGCCCGGTAATGCCTTCTGGGTCTCATGGAAGAAGAGAGCTAACTTGATTTCACACCATCGTTGTTTCTGGAATCCATGTTCATTACTAAAGAGTAGATTTTTCAATCCGTAGTAAGGTTATAATACGTGAGCATAAAACCTGTTCCAGTATTCAATAGACTGAGATGTAATAAAGCTGAATGCACATTGTGAACTCTCTTATACCAGTGGCTATCGATAATTTAATTTGTAAGAATATAAACTCATACAAAACCCTATTTATATCTAATGTCATATTTTATGTATTTCTGCTTACATCCACTGCGAATAGAAACATAATGTAAATCTCTCGGCAGAAAGTAATAGTCCGTTGAGAACTCTTTTGTAAAGGATGGACATGTTTTGTTGTCAGTTGGAGATTGTAGCTCATGGGAGCAAGTGGAAGTTATTTTTGTCAACCAGTTATTTGAATTATTTCAGAATAAAGAAAAGTGTGAACATTTATTGTTTGGTAGTTAGTGATTCGTGGAACTTTAACAAAACATGGGAAGTTTCAGATTTCTTTGAACTGATAAATCGGAGTCAACAATCACACTTCGAAGACAATGAACCAACATATAAAACAAGTTAAGTTCCAGATTAAAAAACTATTTAATGTGAGCATGTCTAGTTTTAAAATTCCTCGAACTGACATACATCTGTAGTTATCTAGTCAGTGATGGTTTCACCTTTTGTTGAAAATGGCAGGTTACAAGACTGACATCAGGGATATTTTCCTACTAGTTCAAATAGTTCAAATGGCTCTAAGCACTATGGGACTTAACATCTGAGGTCATCAGTCCCCTATACTTAGAACTACTTGAACCTAACTAACCTAAAGACATCACACACATCCATGCCCGAGGCTGGATTCGAACCTGCGACCGAAGCAGCAGCGCGGTTCCGTACTGAAGCGCCTAGAACCGCCCGGTCACAGCGGCCGGCTCCTATTAGTTGTGTGCGACTGTTCTGTGACATTTCTTGGAATCAGGTATGGTCCCATGGTTATATATCCGCATTAGCTACATGTTTGCAATAGTATCAGACATTTTCAGTTATCTGCCACATTGTACACCACAGACAGAGGTCCTTCTGCCTCACAGCTCCATGATTAGCTGCTAGTTTATCCAAAACAGAATTACGACAATTTAGAATTTGCTGGTCCCCGTCTGGATAGGATTTGTAGGATAGCGTTCGGTACAACGTTACTCTCATGATTTGTAAACGCGTAGTAGCCGTTAGCCCGCCTGCGGGGCTGACTGATAGCTTTCAGCCGTGACTCGGCGCGGCGAGCAGCGCTCCGCAGGCGTCCTTGTTAACCCGCTAGCGCGCGTTGCCGCGTCGTTGTATTGACTTATAACACCAACCAGCCACGGCGTTATCGCATCGACAAGCGACAATCAAACTAACGTTCAACGCTTCATACACAACATCGAAGGCCCATGAAATAGAATGCTCTCTTCGAGACGTGATGCACACAGAACCGCAAGAACTGATAGACATCCCTTTGTCTACTGTACCCAGCACAATATGCCTCAACTCATTGCCAAAGCAGCCTGTAACAGACTGCTTCAACGTCCTACTAACGGCTTTCTCTTCTGTGATGCTGACGGTAATATGAGCGCGGTAGCAGTTGACGATGTTGGTGGTGGTAAGTTTCTATGTGGCGAAACTGCTGAGGTCATCGGTCCCTAGGCTTACATACTACTTAACCTAACTGAAATTAACTTACTCTAAGGACAATACACACACCCATGCCCGAGGGAGGACTCGAACTTCCGACGGGGGAACCACGCGAACTGTGGCAAGGCGCCCTAGACCGCACGGCTACCCTGCGCGGCTCCATGCTGGTCTGGGGCTGCGTATCGTATGCATATTTGAACTCTCCTTCGACGTTCCGGCCAGTCACGTCGTTGGTGCTCTGCGGCCATTCAACATAATTCTGAGCCACACGGAAGAGGAATGGAATACGTTTGAAACATACCCCATACTTTACTGAGTACAACAAGTACGCATAGAACTTAAGAAGCACGTTCCATCATATGTGTTCACTGGGGATGCCGCGCAATTGTCGTAGAAGATAAGCAACTGAGGACCTGTGCGGGCTGTGACCAGGAATGCCATGTCCGATCTGAGCGTCTTCAGCGACGCCTCGTCCAGGTGCCCTGCATGTAACTTCCCCAGTGATCCACGATGACCTCCCTCCCACTAACGTATATGGGGGCGGCACGACATAGTGTGACGGATGATCAAAACCTGATACCACGTTGAGCCACTGTGAGTTCCGCTGGAGAAGCGGTATCGATGGCAACGCCGATGCACAGTGCAAAATTTCTTGCAGCCACTGCACATCCCGACACAAATGGCATTCAGCTGCCATCACTGTCTGGATGGAAAGCAGGGATTCCCGATTACTGTGCCGAACACCGCCCTCCGACTGATGTTGAGTCACAGACCCGTAAGAAAAAGTCACCTAAGCTGCACGAAAAGGGACGACTGTCAGCTGAAGAAGGTCGACAGAAGGGGGATGTGATGTTGAAAGAAGACGCCGACACCATAGCAGCGTCTTCAGCTCCAGTGGCTTACAGCAGCCTCATTCAACAGCGGGCGCCAGACTGTTTGGAACATTCGCCTCCTCCTCGCGATCCTGAAAACGAGGCGCATCGGATCAAGCCCCACAACCTGGGCTCCCGTGAAATCAGCCAGCCATCACTGATCTCCCAATCTTCTGTTGGCGATTCTGCAGACGACATGGAGGCAAACGTCACACGTCACACTCCAAGAGCTTCTGCGACGCCAGTGATCAGCGTTGAGTCCGGAGGGTCCTCCCCACCAGGAGTCCATACGGCACAGTAATGCGTATCATGTAGCTGGGTGGTGTCCGACGGTGCCATGGGCTTGTGCCTCCACATTGCCCCCACCACTTGAGGTGTCTCAATCCTATCACTTGCGAACAGTCAATGTCAATAGTATTCACTCCACCATCAAGATCTGCATGTTACACGACGATGATAAAGGGCTGCAGACTTGGCTGTTGCCCTTCTGCAGGAGGACCATCAAGATCTGCAGTTAGACCTGTATGGCTACACCAACTACAGTCTACCATTCAGTGACAGTGCAGACAGAACGGTCATCCTTCACCGCTACAGCATAGAAGCGGCAGATGTGACATACTTGCCAAATGCGCGAGGCGTAGCACTCACAGCTGGTGCGGTCTGCCTCATTAACGTAAATGCTCCCTGTGGTACTTCACGCTGCTATGATAGGCACACCTTCTATTCGGAAGAGGTCGTCCCACTTTTGCAGGGAAAAACATACCATTACGTAGTGGGTGGCGATTTTAACAGTGTCTTGCAGTCTGAGGATCAGATACCACATAACGTCCCATGCCTGGCACTGCACGTACTGGTACTCGATCTGGCGCTCCAAGACACATGGTCTTACACCGAAGGAACCAGCGCGGATATTCACACTTTACCATCAACTCTGACAGTCGAATGGATCGTCTCACGTGGCCTTCACACAGCGGCCAGAGATGCAGAAATCTGGCCGACGATTCTCACAGGTCATCTCGCATATATCTGCATTGCCACCCTAAACCGTCATCCGATGTAGCAGAGGCCAAAGCTCACCCTCCTTCATGAGGAAGCAAGTCGATGAGCGGTTGCTGATATGTGGCGTCGTTGTCTCAGGCATCTGCCCATATACGCTTCCACGTTACAGTGGTGACTGAACTGAACTCCGTCTGAACAGGTCTTGGAAGGCCCAACGATACCCACCGGCCACTGCGTCATTTACAGCCCACAGGCGTCACTGGATGCAGATATGGAGGGGCATGTGGTCAGCACACCGCTATCCCGGCAGTACCAGGTGTGGCTAGAAAAAAACCGGACTAGTAATGGTGAAACAATAAAACGAATGCAATAAGGCTGAAAGTCGCGTGGCCTGTCACGTGACTCTCGCTCCGCCTACTGCTCGAGTTTCATCTGCCTTCTGCACTCAGTCTGCCCGTGGCGTCTGTTTTAAGTGGTTGACGTTTTGTCTGTGCGTCGGGAAATGTTGAGTGTACAGAAAGAACAGCGTGTTAACATCAAATTCTGTTTCAAACTAGGAAAATCTGCAAGTGAAACGTTTGTAATGTTACAACAAGTGTACGGCGATGATTGTTTATCGCGAACACAAGTGTTTGAGTGGTTTAAACGATTTAAAGATGGGCGCGAAGACACCAGTGATGACACTCGCACACTTTGTTCATGTTGAAACTTTCATGAAGAATCTGCCTAACACTTTCCTTCTCAACTCCTGTTAACTGAGACACTGCTCTGATTGTTAAACGGCGATCTTGTCGAACAAGTTTACCGATTTTTTCAATGTTTGCATCAGTTTTTGCTGACAATGGTCTGCCAGTGCGAGTGTCATTACTGGTGTCTTCGCGGCCATCTTTAAATCGTTTAAACCACTCAAACACTTGTGTTCGCGATAAACAATCATCGCCGTACACTTGTTGTAACATTACAAACGTTTCACTTGCAGATTTTCCTAGTTTGAAACAAAATTTGATGTTAACACGCTGTTCTTTCTGTACACTCAACATTTTCCGACGCACAGACAAAACGTCAACTACTTAAAACAGACGCCACGGGCAGACTGAGTGCAGGAGGCAGATGAAACTCGAGCAGTAGGCGGAGCGAGAGTCACATGACAGGCCACGCGACTTTCAGCCTTATTGCATTCGTTTTATTGTTTCACCAGTACTAGTCCGGTTTTTTTCTAGCCACACCTCGTATGTCCGTTTACGAGACCGGAGCCGCTACTTCTCAATAAAGTAGCTCCTCAATTTGCTTCACAAGAGCTGAGTGCATCCCGCTTGCCAACAGCGCTCGGCAGACCGGATGATCAGCCATCCAAGTGCTAGCCCAGTCAGACAGCGCTTAACTTCGGTGATCTGACGGGAACTGGTGTTACCACGGCGGCAAGGCTGTTGGCACAGTGGTGGCTAGGATGCGTCAGACCTGCACTCCGAAAGACCATGATGGCATACAGACGTGACAGATTAATCTGGCAAAGGACGACATAGAAATTTTACTATACAGCATTACGTGAGCTCGTGACGCAGTTGGCCATGCAATGCACCAAAGCCCGTCTACTCTGCACAATGGAGAAGTGGCTAGAAAGCGTCTGCGTTCGCGCGAGAGTGCAAGACTACATCTTCACCGAACTGGCGTCAATCATACTGTCCCGAGAGGCGCCACAGCAAACGTCAGCTCACCAGGGCGATTAACACGGAGGCAGGCGGAAGCGCCGTGACACAAACTGACATAGCGCACACGTTCGCCCGGTTCTATGGGACCATTTACGCATAAGATCCGCGGAACGTTCGTATTTACGAAGAGATGCTACACGATTTTTCCGCCCGTAGAGACATGGCACCGGAGGATACCCTGTTGGTCCCCATCACATCCGACGAGTTGTCATCGGCCTTGGCGCGAGGAGCACCGAACAAATCATCAGGGCCAGACGGTTTTCCCCAGGAATTCTACCGCAGTTTTTATGTCAAGTGGCTTCAGACGTTTCATGAACTGATCCGTCGTGATATCACTATCCCCATGCAGTTCATGGATGTCATCCTGATCCTGATACCATAACAGTGTGGTGGTTGTAGGTGGCAGGACTTTCGCCCACTCACCCTCCTCAACACAGACTACAAGATCTTCGCCTGCATCCTCCATGCATGTCTCCATGCCGCTATCGGGAAAACAATCCACTCTGATCTGATGTGCTTCCGTGGTGCCACCAACATTCATGTAGCACTGTGAACATACCGTGACGTTATAGTGTTGATGGCAGGCTGCAAAATACGGGGCGACCGTGTCGACATCGATTTCGACCACACGTTCAATCGAGTTGACCACGGAATCCTTTGCCCGGTTTTGGAATGCGTGGGCCTCTCTCTGGTGTCCACAGCGATGGTCCGTCGACTGATCCAAGGGGCGCATCCCCAGATGATGGTGAACGGCTACTACCTGGTCACATTGTTATCTGATGGTCATTGCGAAAAGGAAGCCCCTTTTCGGCTGTATTATTCGCAGTAGCGCTCGAACCAGCTTTGCATGGTCTAAGGTGGTGATTGGAATGGATCTGCGTACAGGACGTTACCTTCCGTTGCGGTCCATTCGCGGATGATATGATGTTCCTGACCAGATCAGGAATACGCATGGTTCTTCAGGATGGCGCGCGGTTGCTGGGAACGTCATCAAAACGAAGAAGACAAAAAAATTAATGTCGGAGGGGGACTGCCCCAAAGAACGGCGATGTCCTTTCACAACGTGCCGGCGCTTAAAGGTTTGGGGGTGATATTGTCTAGCAATGTTCGCTGTACAGGGGCAGCTACGTGCTGCCGACTACTGCACCAGACACGCGCCCTGATGCAAAGCAACAAACTGTGGCGTATGGACATACTTCTACGATCACGTTGTGTCAACTCCTGTCTTGAAGAACTATTTCGCACACGCTTTCCCTTGACGGTTACGATGGCCGATAGATTTCAAGCAGCATATGGACATTTAATGAGCACTGATCTCGTTTTTAGTCCGGTGCGCCATCCTGTCACTGCCGTAGCGGGCGGGCAGTATCGGCCTAATTTATGTCAACGAAAGCGCGCGAGTGCCCTATCTGAGCACCGTGTCTCCCGCATGGGCTTCTACCCACGCCAGTCTGATGGGCAACCTGATAGCTTAAGAGGCACCACGCTCTCTACAACCACCTGTTTCCAGTGGACACATACATTTCATCGTCACTCGCCCAGATTAGATAGTTCTTGATTGACCTCAGCTACTTAATAGTGGACATGCCGTCGAGACGGATGCCCAGCACGAAAGACTATTATCGCCGTTACCAACAGCAACAGCCCATCAATATGGCCTCACAGCAGCACTCCGAAGTTGGCTGGTGTGGCGTGCAGTATACACGTCTTTTCTGCCTGCGTCGGTACGTTCATTGTGGTACGTGGCGGAGAATGGAAATTCGCTACTCGTCAGCTACTACAGTCGATTCATCTGGCGGATGACCACCTGTGCCCGAGATTCGCAGTCGTTGATTCGTAGCGGTGCGCCTGACTTCGACGCGACTGGTGACTGCTGCCGGCGCACACAAAGTATGCTTGCTGTTGCGGCGATTGCCGGAGTCTGTCTGCCCTGACGATATATTGCATCAAGACAGATTATATTGTCCAACAGCCAGGACGAATACCGTTAACTGGCTAAAAGTCAAGACCCTTTACTATATATTTCTTGATGCACACAAAAGCACACTCGATTTTTGGTTCCTACTAGCGACGACGAAAAATGGTTCAAATGGCTCTGAGCACAATGCGGCTTAACTTCTGAGGTCATCAGTCGCCTAGAACTTAGAACTAATTAAACCTAACTAACCTAAGGACATCACGCACATCCATGCCCGAGGCAGGATTCGAACCTGCGACCGTAGCGGTCGCTCGGCTCCAGACTGTAGCGCCTAGAACCGCACGGCCACTCCGGCCGGCTAGCGACGACACACGGCTTTCAGCCGCCACCCAAAGTACATGACCCAGTTCGGTAATTATTTAGGTTCATTATTTACGGACCCTCCTGCTCATTGGGGCATTCCGCGTATAAGACGCAGTTACTGAAGATGATTCCTGGAGCATGCTGATTCCCTACCAACAGACGAGAAGACGACTCGGACACTCATTACGGCGGTGGTAGGATCTACTTAAAAAAAAGCTTAAACCCCTCCCTGATCGTAGAGTCGTTGCGTCGACGTGGCCTCGGGTTCGACCCCTGCCTTCCCCGTGGTCGTGCTGCCTCAGGCTGCCATGCGCAGAAACCGGGTTCGATTCCCGGTACTACCAAGGATTTTTCCTTGGTGGGAGGACTGGCACGGGTTGTACTCCGCCTCGTGATGCCAATGGAGCAGCTACTTGAACGAATAGGAGTGGGTCCACGGTCCTAAAGTCTGCACAACAGCCGGGAGAGCGGTGTGCTCGCCACATTCCTCTCCATACCGGGTCCGCATGACGCCCCAAGACAGACGATGACATGGCGGCCGGTAGACATGCCTCGGGCCCTCATGGCCTAGCCGAGAAGCTTGTAATAGTTGTTATAACGTAATTACAAAAAACTCATATTTGTCAACTGGATCACAGTGTAGAGTTTTGTTGTTGTTTGTTATTTTTTAATGTTCCCAATTCGGCTAGATAGTTTTAGTTTACGTATGCGACTGTGTGATGTACTTTTGTATAATTGTAGCAGTGAAACTTTCGACCCATATTTTGACCTTAGAATTACCGCTCTTGGAATAACGGCGAAACCTACGTCTATTTTTACCTTTATACTCCTACTAGTTACCTTATAGTGTGTTCCAGAGGATGCACCTGCTATCATTATAAGTTCCAGTTCTGTTCGCGAATGATGTGTGTGAACCATGACTGCTAGTAAGCTTAAGTATAGAACTAATTTATTTGATTTCTTGTGATTGTTTCGCGATATACACTGATTTGCCAAAACATTATGTCCACTGCTTCCCACCCCCCCCCCCCTCCCCCGCTACACCCCTCCCTTACCAGATTAAATGTCAACTTGTGGTGTTGCGGGCGCGTGACGCGGTAAGGAAAGTGTGTAAGTGGAGCAGATAAGAATGGAGCATAATGTAAAGCAGGATAATCACTGGCAGATCTGAAGACAGAGTACATTGATGATGCAGGGACAACTGTTTCGGAGCACACAGTTCAGCGCATATTGTTGATCATGGATTTTCACAGCAGACGACCTCTACGTACTCGCACGTCGCCCCCAATAACATCGATAGTTACAAGTGCAGTGGGCACAGACTCATCGAGATTGGACCGTCGATCATTGGAAATGTGTCACCTGGTCCAGCTGCTCGACAAACGCACCGCACCACGGATGCAGACCGGTATGGGCAATATTGTGCTGTGAAAGACATTCACCTATACTTTCATGGTACCTATGGTAATAATCGAAGGGTCGATACATCATTTCCGCTCTGGTGGCGATGGCATCTTTCAGCAGAACAAATGCTCGTGAGAGGACCAGAGTCTTTGCATAGTTATTTGAGGAGCTTGATCGCAAAGTGATGTTGATGACTTGGCCCCAGAATTCACTTGATGATCTGAACCAGTTGAAACAAATATACATGGAGGGTGTCCCATTTACCTTGACCACCCTAAATAACTCTTTGTCCAGATGCAAAATGTTTCAAGCAAATGTTCTTTAGCCGTCAGGGTGACGTCAATCATCATGATTGTCTTCGTTGCAGCTTTGTTTTTTACAAAGATATGAACAGTGGTATGACTTTTTAAAATGGCACCCTGTATTTTTTATTCGATAATTCATTTCCTCTACTAAAGACCTATTCAAAAATGTATCACGGTGTACCATTCACTGAAACACAACGTTATTAATTACATAACACAACATTGACTTTGAGCGCAGGATCACAAACTCGTCCACTTGCTGGAATTGTCAGAAAACGAATGAAAACCAAGTAAAAACATAATACAAAATTGACTTTGACTCTCCTGTACCATTACCCAGGAGTAGAACATTCAAAGGTGCTCAAACTGGTGACCCTGGACACCGATACACTGGTGCACTCGTTGCCTGCTGAAGAGAATTACAAGCAAGCATGATACGTTCCTGCATGTGCTCTGGAGTTGTTGGAATATCGCGATAGACAACGTCATTAATGCATCCTCAAAGAAAGAAGTATAGAGGATTTCAATCAGGAGACCTAGCAGGCCAAGTAACTGTTCCTCCTCGACCAATCCATCTGGCAGGATACCTTCGGTTCAGAACACGACGTGCACGCAAGGCATTATGTGCTGGATAACTATCGCGTTGATACCACATAAGCATTGTGGTTCTTAGCGGCACTTCATTCAGCAGAGGAGGAAGAATTCGTCCGAGGAAGTTGACATACGCTGTGCCGTTTAGACTACTACTGATGAAATAAGGGCCAATAATTGTAGTACCAAGCACCCCACACCAGACGTTAACCCTCGACTGACGCTGATGTTCCACCTGTCTAAGCCATCGTGGGTTGTCGCTCGACCAATAATGCATGTTACTTGTGTTTACCTGTCCTTTGTTTGAGAAGAAACATTCATCAATAAATAGAACATTGGAGAAGATGTTTGGGTTGGCGAGGATCTGCTGCTGTGCCCATTGACAGAACTGCACACGATTCTGGAAATCATTCCCACGCAATTCTTGATGTAGGTGTACATGGTAAGGATGGAACCGCTGACGTGTAAGAATACGATGTACACTGCTTTTAGGAATGCCACTCTCGTGTTCAAGCTGTCATGTGCTCACATGTGGATTCATAGCAACGGAAGCGAGAACAGTAACTTCGGCAGCTTCGTCTGCGCGAGTGCTACGACGATTGCGTTTTCGTGGGTTGAAACTTCCCGTTCTCTGAAGCGTCGCAACAAGACGAGAAAACATCCGTCAGGAAGGTAGGTTCTTGTTAGGATATCGCTCTCTGTATAGTTCCGCTGCCTGCGTAGCATTTCGCCTACCTTCAACAACAACAATAAAAAAAACTTTATGTCGATGCAGTTTGTAGGAAGGACAGCCTTTACTGTATGCCTACTCTTACCAACAGTATTTAAAAGGACTAAACTACTGTACTAAAAGTACCCGTACATAAGAAAACAGTATTGCAATTACTGTTCTTCTGAGTTACATTCCCCATACGTGAGTAGCATTTCTACCTTCTCTTCGTTGGCGTACATTCTACTCACACAACTCTTTAACTGACGATGGATGACGGAATGACGGGTGTGCATTCTACTTATGTTTACATTTGTCCTCTGTCTACATCATGACATGGGTGTGTTCCATTACCCCGAGTACCTGTACTAAGCGCTGGGAGCGTCAACGTCAATGTTGTGTTATGTAATTAATAACGTCGTGTTTCAGTGAATGGTACACTGTGATAAATTTTTGAATGTGTCTTTAGGAGAGGAAATGAATTATCGAATAAAAAATACAAGGTGCCATTTAAAAAAGTCGTACTGCTGTTCATATCTTTGTAAAAAAACAAAGCTACAACAAAGGCAATCATGATGATTGATGCCCCCTGGCCGCTAAAGAACATTTGCTTGAAAGACTTTATAATTTGCATCTGGACAAAGAGTTATTTAGGGTGGTCAAGATAAATGGGACACCCTGTGTGTGTGTGCGTGTGTGTGTGTGTGTGTGTGTGTGTGTGTGTGTGTGTGTGTGTGTGGAAAGTAAGGAACGATAGGCCGCGAAATGGAAACCACAGTGAAAATCAAAACTGTTTTATTTGCAACAGATAGCTACAACTTCCAGCTACTTATCTCCATAGTCGCCGATCCGACTTAGACGTTTGTCGTAGCGTTGTACCAACTTTCCAATACCCTTGTTACAGAAGGCAGACGCCAGTGCTTTGCTCCAATTTTCTATGCCGGCCTACAGCTCGTTGTCTATGCCAAATTGTTGTCTTCATTGCCAGCGGTTCATGTGAGCAGAGATGAAACTCAGATGGAGACAATTACGTGCTGCATTGTGGGTACTCAAACATCTCCAATTGAAAACGATGCAGGAGCTTCTTCATTGCCCCTGCAGAATGCGGCTGAGAATTGACTTGAAGAAGAAAACGCACAACAATTCTGTAATGTTGGCTGCATAGCTCCAGGCGAAATTTCTCACCAGTCCCTCGTACTTGGCGGGAGAGACTATTGTTCTAGGCATCTTTATGTGCTCCCTGCGTGCTCAGAACTATAAAACTACGTAACTCGATCGACGGGCATACTAGAGACACTGCCCAACACACCTGTGCAAAAGTTTATCGGATATTCACTGTGATTTCCATTTCGAGACCGATCGTTCCTTACTTTCCGAATAACCCTTGTATATATAGGAAGAGACAACGTAAGCGATATAAAATATTATGACAACCTTTTTAATAGCGGGTTGGGTCCACCTTCGGAACGCAATGAAGTAGCGACTGTGTGGGGCATGGATTGTACGAGTTCTTGGTAGGTTTTAGGTGGCATGTGGCACCAGCTGTCTAGCACAGGCCACGAAGTTCTCGTAACTTACGGGCCGGCGATATACAGGCAACGTGAGCGATGTACAGTGTCTCTCTTGTAGCTCACGCCAGTGGAGTTTGATGAGCAACTCAGTAGCACTCTCGCGCTTAATAGACGATCGTATGAAAGAAGGCAAGTGTTCGTGTCCGAATTTCGGCCCACACACAGTTTTAATCTTCCAGGAAGTTTTGATCTTTTACCGTTCGTCGAGATTCCAGTTTGCTATGCGCACGTACTGATACCTTCGTTTGACTGCAGCTGTGGACATCCAGCAAGTTCTCTCGGCGAGGTGGTTCGGACCGACACTCTCTTTCATCGGCTGAAGCCAGCAATGAACTCCGCGCTAGGGAATCCCTTCAGACAGACAGCTGAGTTAGCGTCGGCCGTTACTCCTAGGGTTTCCCGCTGCAGGTCCCGATAGTCACGACTCGTTCTACTAGTAAGTCGATTCCGGGTCCACGGTTCCCTTCTGGTAACCCTTCCAGCTTTCGTATACATCTGTCTACGTTTACTTACATACCCTGCGTGCACTATACAGAGCATGGCGGGGGAGGGGGGAACCTTCTGCCACTGCTAGTCATGCTCTTTCCAGTTACACTCGCAAATGTAACGAGGAAAAAACGATCGTTCTTCGGCACAAGCCTTGATTTCTTTAATCTTCTCTTCACTGTCCTTATGCAGTTGTATGTTGCTCGTAGTAGGATCGTTCTGCAACTTGTTGCAAATGCCGGTTCTTTAAATTTTCTCAACATTGTTTATCGAGAAGGACTTCTTCCCTTCAGGGATTCCCGTTTGAGTTCACGGACCGTTCGAGAAATATTCGCGTGCTATCTATAGGTAACGAACCTAGGAGCACGCCTCTGAACTGCTTCGATGTCGTTCTTTAATCTGTGCTGGTATGGATCCCAACCACTCCAGCAGTACTCAAGAATGGGTTGCACAAGTGTTTTTAAGGATTTCCGTTATAGACGACCTACACTTCCCTGGAATTCTTCCAATAAATCAGAGTTATGGTTCCCTATAACAGATCTTACATGTTAGTTCCATTTCATGTCCCTTTGCAACGTTATGCCTAGGAATTTAATCGGCATGGTGTCAATCAGGACAACACTTATACTGTATTTGGACAAAAAGGATTGATTTTCTTACTCAACTGCATTAACTTACATTTTTCCAAATTTAGAGAAAGATGCCAATCTCTACACCAAACAGAAATTCTACTCAAGTCATCCTGTGTCCGCCTACAATGACTCAAACACGACATTTTCCCGCATACAGCAGCCCTATCAGTAAACAGTCGTAAACTGCTGCTCACCTACCTGTCATATAGTTTGTATAGGTAGAGAACAAGAGCGGTCGTATCACACTTCCTTGAGGCACTCCTGATCATACCTTTGACTCCGATGAACACTCGCCATCATCCAAGGCAATGCACTAAGCTATACTACTTAAAAAGTCTATGGGCCTTTCTCATTTCTGAGAACCTATTCCGTACGCTCGGACTTTTGTTAACAGTGTGCAGAGTGGCAGTGTGTCAAACACTTTCCTGAAATCTAGAAATGTGTCTGTTACCATTTATCCGTGGTTCGCTGGATATCGTGCGAGAAAAGAGCAATCTGAGTTATGCACGAGCTATGCTTTCTAAATCCGTGTAGATTTGTGGGTAGAGCATATAACGCATTAACCAGTATGATATTGTTTCGGTTTACGTAAATGTCCTGCCGTATGAAGTCTGCTTCCCAGTGAGACTCTTCACAGACGTCTTGGTGATATATAGAGTGGTGACAATGAAGCGATATTGTGAGCACACTTCATGAAAAATCCAGTTAATGGCCATGTAGAAAGCGACTAAGGTTTTTATTTCGATTACTTTTTCAATGTGTCACACTTCCTCGTCTTCTCTATACCTTTCCGGTACGTATGGGGACATGTTATGTGACTGTTTTGGGCGTAGAAAGGTAAAGGGCTGTTTAAAGATTGTCAGTAGATGCGGTAGGCTTCTCAAAAGATGACTAGGAAAGCTAAACACAAGGATTGCTTGAGGCACTGTAGTGCTTCGAGAATTTCGATAAAATTCTAGAGAGCCTCGGCTTTCCACCGTTTCGAACACCCGATATTTCACGTACGAGCGTGAGAAACGGGAGAGTGTCTACCTCGCGCCGGTTTTCTGTGTGCGCAGGGTGGACGTGTGTCAAGAAGATAGGGCAGTAGTGACGGTCGATCGGCGCGGGCAAGTTGTTGCCGCGCTCGTCACAGAAGTTACGAGACCAGCACTAAGAGCTAGCGCGCCTTACTCCGTGACGGTGCTACGTCAGTCATTATTGTAAACAGTTGAATTGTGTAAAAGAAAAGAAAAGACACTTACTTTTACTTACACTTACTTATGGACACTCTAGAGTTGCGGATGGTGGACTGGTGTGAGCCTTGAGAGATATTTGGAATTGTATTTATTGGAAAAGTAATCAATAGTTTCTGACGGGCCGGAAGTCATTGGATTTACGAAATATGATTCATTGATGTAAAACTGTTATGTGGTGTTCTCTTTGTGGAAGTGAAATATAGGAGGGTTGATTTAAAAGTATCCTGAGTGTACGCAATCATTTTAAGAGTAGAGAAAATTCCTCCAAACAGCATCATATCTTCGGGGAAGAAGTTGGGCAAATCGTCACAGCCGGCTACCCTGAGAAGAAGATCGGCAAAGCACCTCCAAGTAAGTCCAATGATGAAGGGGACGTGTGACTGCTACGGTCGCAGGTTCAATTCCTGCCTCGGGCATGGGTGTGTGTGATGTCCTTAGGTTAGTTAGGTTTAAGTAGTTCTAAGTTCTAGGGGACTTATGACCTAAGATGTTGAGTCCCATAGTGCTCAGAGCCATTTGAAGGGGACGTGTGAGTCTTGCACACCAGCGCCACATTGCTTCCTCTAGTCGCCGGAAACCGCCAGAGCACTTCGGAAAGATCGGTTCTGAGAAGTGTAGAGGGCGGAGGTTGCCCTTCAGCCAATAGGGACGTGACAGTTTGAACAGCGGCCGGGGCGGCCGGTCGGTAGCGTGGCGGGTACAGGTAGGCGGGACGTGCTGACAAGAGGACGCAGTGCGGATACGCTCCATCTGGAAGGTAGTAAGATGTGAAATACAGTATATCATAAGTAGATACAGTTCGCGAATCAACTTCCCCTCTTTCGCTCGTCTCACGAGCGTACTTGAAAATATGCGCTGAAGTACCTCCGTGGGTAGCTTCCCAGCTGTGTGCGGTTTGCGCTCGTGCATTAATTTATGTAGCAATTGCATTTCGCGTAGTGCTTCGCTGTGTGCTTCAGCGCCGGGACACATGGAAGAGTTTTGCCCTGGTGTGCGATAATGAATTCCCTTCAGCCTCCCTACAGTGTGACCATTGATCGACTGATAACACGAGACCAATTAGCTATTTCAATACTTATCAGCACCGATAATAATATGGATCAGTTATTCCAGATTATGTTCAATTATAACATCTAAATTTGCATTAAAATTTCAGTAACCTAAAAAGAAAAACAGAGTTGGTATTTTCAGACAATTACCGCTCGTCTCCCAATACTCAAATCCATAACTGTGAGAGTAAGAACCCCCGTATTACCTTAGTAAATAATGACAAATCTACCAGATTCACCCCCTCTCTATAACCCAATAGGAATATGGGCGTGAGCTTGAGAAAATGCTAGCGGTTACGGCCGCCGTTACTGTGTGCGTTGGTTTTGTGTATGTGTCTTGTTATCCGTTGCGTGCACTAGTGTTTTATCAATAATTAAAAATCAGGGTCGTACTCACACAAAATATTATCACGCACATTCAACCACAGCATACAGTGGGGGAAATATACTGTGTCATACTAGTGTATGAGCACCAGACAACCAAGCAGGCAAGTAGCACAGGCCAGCAACGCAAGCAAGAAAGACGTTTACCGAGCAACATTATTAGAAAATAGTAAAGAAACGCAAGAAAATTGCCGGTGATATGTAACAGAGCCCATTACGTGACAGTAGGTGGTGAATGTTCCAAAGAAACTAAAGTAATAGCACCTGGACAAAATTTCCACCTCTCTTTAAATGTGGAGAAATGATAAAGAGAATAATAAAGAGAACGTACCCGATAATACCTGATCACCAGCTTACCGGAGAACATCATGAGCACTTCACAATGTATACTAAGAAACGAAATGAAATGCGTCGATTGTGTAAAATCAGTATTAGACAAGGCGAATAGAAGATTTGTTGGAAGAGTTCTGAGGAAATGCAATACGTCCATAAAGGAACTCGCTTACAAGACGCTAGTGCGACCAATTCTAGAGTATTATTCCAGTGTTCGGAGTCGTATCAAGTAGGTACGACAACAGATACCGAACGAATTTGGCCACGGGCTGCTAGGAACGCCACACGTCGGTGCAGGCAATACGGAAATGCAGTAGAACTGCTTGGAGAAATGAAACAGGAATCCTTGGAACAACGTTCAGTTGTCATTAAAGCAAATGAGAGAAATCGATTCTATGGTAGGGTTGTCTGCATTTGTCTATAAAAAAAACTGATTGCAAACAAAACACCTGCACGACACACACTTGGTTATAGGTTATGTTTATGGGATTCATATCACGTCAAAAACTGAGGACTCTGAGATTTTTTTTTTTTTTTTAATCCGGTGTGAATAACCACAGGCTTGTTTGACTGCCGACAGAGTGTAAGAGAAACGTCGAAAGATCTTAACTGGCAGACACTCGAAGAAAGACGCCGTACGTATTGCAAGAACCAGCTTAGAAAGCTTTCAGAACTGTCTTTCAGGACAGGACTGCTGTCTCCTACATATCTACCCCGCAGAGTAAGTGCAGATAAAGAAACAGCTCGCTCAGAGGCGTTCTTGCAGTCATTCTTCTCAGACTCCATCCGTGAATGGAACGGGAGGAAACAATATATGATACAGAATGAAAGGCCGCCGGTGTGGCCGAGCGGTTCTAGGCGCTTCGGTCTGGAACCGCGTGACCGCTACGGTCGCAGGTTCGAATCCAGCCTCTGGCATGGACGTGTGTGATGTCCTTAGCTTAGTTAGGTTTAAGTAGTTCTAAGTTCTGGGGGACTGATGACCTCAGATGTTAAGTCCCATAGTGCTCAGAGCTATTTGAACAGAATTAAACTTTCACTCTGCAGTGGAGTGTGCGCTGGTATGAAACTTCTTGGCAGATTAAAAATGTGTCCGGACCGAGACTCGAACTCGGGACCTTTACCTTTCGCGGGCAAGTGCTCTACCAACTGAGCTACCCAAGCACGACTCAGGACCCCTCTAACAGCTGCGATTCTGCCAGTACCTCGTCTCCTACCTTCCAAACTTCACTGAAGCTCTTCTGCGAACCTTGGAGAACTAGCACTCCTGGGAGAAAGGATATTGCGGAGACGTGGCTTAGCCACAGCCTGGGGGATGTTTTCAGAATGAAAACAGCACACACTCCGCTGCAGAGTGAAAGTTTCATTCTGAAAACATCCACCAGGCTGTGGCTAAGCCATGTCTCCGCAATATCCTTTCTCCCAGGAGTGATAGTTCTGCTAGGTTCGCAGAAGAGCTTCTGTGAAGTTTGGAAGGTAGGAGACGAGGTACTGGCAGAATTGAAGCTGTGAGGATGGGTCCTGAGTCGTGCTTGGGTAGCTCAGTTGTTAGAGCACTTGCCTGCGAAAGGCAAAGTCCCGAATTCGAGTCTCGGTCCGGTACACAGTTTTAATCTGCCAAGAAGTTTCAATATACGATACAATAAGAATTTCCGTCTGCGATACATTTCGCAGTAATTCTCTGGGCATAAATGAAAATGTAAATGAACAACTGTATTGCACCGCTCGGGTGTTTTCTATTTTGATTAAGGTTGTGCCTCTTTGTTTTCAGCTGCCGAAGTTGCGTCAAAACAAGGACACATCAAAGGTATTGCACTTTGCCTCAGTGACGAAATAGTGCCAGCTCACACACTGCTGTCTGTGTGTGAGATAACAGAACAGTATCTGTAACGCTCCAAGTCAGGGCATGGTACTGTCAGAGGCCACCCAAGGGGTCATGGCGAGACTGGAATAGAGGCACCGAATTGCAGAACTAGCTCGCTTAGGAAGTACAAAGGAGAGTCAAATATGCACGGAATATTTAGTGTATATTCCCCACATACTGTCGGTTGGAACAGCGATCAATACAACCCGAAATAATTATTTACTTTAGTCTAAAGTCACAATTTACTTTTTGCCTAATTGACAAATGGTTCATCAGGCCACACTATGATCAAGAAGTCACAGTACATACTTAAAATAACACTTTAAGAAACAAACGCAAAATAATTTTTCTCTGCGAGAGCAAACTGTAGTGGACTGACCCGACAGCCAATCCACTATGACTTGTAGCCGAATAGCACGCGTTTAAGCTCACGCAGACTGGCGTGAGGTCTGGAACAGATTAAAGGAGTTGAGTCTAATAAATAAAGTACGGAGTTGATGTAATACTTAACTTTAATCCATAATTGGAGAACATCGCTCTTGTTGATACATTATATAATCTCAATATAAACTGGTCATGGCGCCTTGCTAGGTCGTAGCAAATGACGTAGCTGAAGGCTATGCTAACTATCGTCTCGGCAAATGAGAGCGTATTTGTCAGTGTAACTTCGCTAGCAAAGTCGTCTGCTAGGAAGTCTCTCTAGACCTGCCGTGTGGCGGCGCTCGGTCTGCAATCACTGACAGTGGCGACACGCGGGTCCGTCGTAGACTAGCGGACCGCGGCCGATTTAAAGGCTACCACCTAGCAAGTGTGGTGTCTTGCGTTGACACCACACAAACACATGGTCCAGAGACCAACATTAAAATATAGGCAGACCCGTACAAATGATGTGCGGTAGTCATACTCGCTTCCCCAGTAGGTGTGTCGTATATTTAAGGGAAGGTCAATGGTATGGTCTAAATAGATGAAAATTGCAGCCAGCAGTGATAAGAATGCCCTCTGCATTAAGCTTCATGTTTATCCCAGCAGTGTCTATGTCGCGATGGAGCTCTCGGCGGTGCCGCATCGCGCTTTCTCCACATCACTACCGCAGTTCACCAGCCTGCCACGCGCAGTTTGACCGATCTGCGAGTGTTGGATCATTCCTTAAATTTCGTATGCCCATTGAGTGGTGCCATACGGCGTTATTAACGACGCACTTTGTTCGTCATTTTAGCTTCTTAAAGCTGCTTGCTGCCACTGGACAGAATCTTCCTTGCGAGTGTAATGGAACAAGGTAACGATGCTTTACATCAATTTTCCATTTCTATGTATAGTGCCAAAAGCATGTGTCAGTGAGGAGAAAAGCGTTTCAGGTGGTATCTAAAATAGAAGAAGAAATGTTTTGTAGACTTGCTGCGGAACTCGGCGTTGCCCTGGTATTTATTTATTCTACCTACTATTAGTCCATCTCCTCCTCTCTCCTCTCTCTGTACATCTTCTCCTCTCTCCTCTCTCTGTCCATCTCCTCTTTCCCCCTCTTTCGGTCCATCTCCTCTTGTCCCATCTCTCTCTCCATCTCCTCCTTGCTCCTCTCTCTATCCACCTCCTCCTCCCCCCACACTCTATTAATCCCCTCTCTCTTTATCCACCTCTCGTCCCTTCTCTCTTTATCCAACTCCCCTGTCCCTGACCATCACCTACACTCTCTCTATCTCCACCACCCCTCTCTCTGTCCATCTCCTCCACCCTTCTCTGTCCGTCTCCTCCCTCCTCTCTCTCTCCTGCTCCCCCTCTCCCTGTTCTTGTCCCCCCATTTCTCTTCTGTGCCCACCAACTTCTCGCCCCTCTGTGTGCTCATCTCCTTCACCTCCCTTTTTCTGCCCATTTTCTCCTTCCCCTCTCTCTGTTCATCTCCTCCTCCTCCGTCTCTCTGACTGTCTCTTCCTTCCCCTGTTTCTGCACATCTCCTCTTCTTCCCTTTCTACTTGCTGAAATTTATGGTCTTTGGTGGATAGTAGTAGTAATGATCACATGTTGTGATAGATTTGTCCTTAAATGAAAAAAAAACCATAATCGATTTCATCTCTGTTAGTGTCGATCGAAGTGACATCGAGGAAGTCATTTGGAAGCAGGCGTTGTACGTTTTTATATGTTGAAGAAAATGTTTTGATTCTGGAGTTTCCTCTGTCATGTAATTCAAAAATTCCTGCGGTGGTGCTTCCAGTGGTGGTAATCGAATTTTTCCATTAAGTTTTTCACTTTGCAAAATTGGCAGATGGTACTTGTTTTCCCTATTACGACGTATTTGTATTTGTTGTATTCTTTCGTAGGGTCGTAGTGGAATGCTTCATTCGTTAGCTTGTATTGTTTATTTTTCCTCGTCTGCCCGTCTCATAGGATGATATTTTCATGGCTTGCTTGAGTTGCCAGTCTTTTATTATAAGACTGTGTCGCAATTTCTGATTCTTCAATCCGTTCATTTCGTTCTTCTCCGGTTACTCTGCTTCTCACCGTGCTCATCCTCGTTCGTTGGAACTTAAACGTGTTTAGCGCTCTTCGTCTGTTCCGTTTTTTACCCGGTCTGTTTGTTTTGCTTCAGAACTGGTAAGGCATTCTCCTCTTTTACGTTTGGGTGCTGTCTGAATTATAAATCAAATCAACTTTTTACTAACAATTACACTAAGTAGATTTTACACACTTATCTTATTTTATTTTCAATTTATATTCATTCACTGTATCACTTTGACTACTCACATTTCACTGTTTATTTTTATTCACTCACTGCACTACTTTTTCGCTTCCCGTCACTGATAAGAAACTGACGTTGGTACCCACGACCGGCTGGCCGGGGTGGCCGAGCGGTTCTAGGCGCTACCGTCTGGAACCGCGCGACCGCTACGGTCGCAGGTTCGAATCTTGTCTCGGTCATGGATGTGTGTGATGTCCTTAGGTTAGTTAGGTTTAAGTAGTTTTAAGTCCTAGGGGACTGATGACCTCAGAAGTTAAGTCCCATAGTGCTCAGAGCCATTGTTTTTAACCCACGACCCCTACCAATTGGTAGCTCCACCACTCTAGAACATACCGAATGATTAACACTATTCCAGAACATTCCATAGCATTAGAGAGTGTTCTAGAATGTTCCAGAATGATCTTTGATGTTCCCGAACATTCTGGAATCTTCCGAATGTTCCAGACTATTCCCGAACATTCCAGAACATCGCGGATCATCGTGGAACATTTCGGAACATTATCGAATGTTGTGGAATGCTCTTGAATACTCTCGAATGTTCTGGAATGTTCTAGACATTTCTAGAGGGTGAAACGTCCCAGCCGTTATATCTTTAAAAGCACGCCTTTCAGGTAAAAACGGGAACCTTCTTCAGGGGTGGGGATAGAGGGCTACCATACAATATAACTCACTTAATCGTACCGGGACTCGTTTCTGAGTTTTAGCAGCACGTACATTGTACACTTACTTTTATAATATATATTGATTAATGACATCATGTCGCCAACTGTCTTTCCACAGTGGTCGGACCGGTTCCGGACAGATCACCAAAGTTATGTGCTGTTGGGCTTGGCTGTCACTTGGATAGGTAACCGTCCGAGTCTGCCGAGCTCTGTTGGCAAATGGCGTACACTCAGCAGATTGAGAAGCTACTTGACTGAGAAGTAGCGGCTCTGATCACGAAAACTGACGACGGCTGGGAGAGTGGTGTGCGACCACTTGTCCCTCCATATCTGCATCCAGTGACGCCTATCGGCAGAGGAGGAGACGGTGGTTGTTCAGTAACCTTTGGTCTTACGAGGCCTGTTCGGACGGAGTTAAATGATATCATATCAGTGATCCTCTAATGAGCGGCCTAGTGACAGACCATCCAACACTGCATTTGTGAACAGTCCTTCTGAATCTACCACTTTAATTTCGCAATCTTTTTGTACTGATATGCATTTTCAATCACGTGCTCCACATTCATGATTAAATACTTTTATAAAAAGTACTCTATTTCTTTCAATTCTTCAGTTACGTAAGTACGAAATTGCTTTCCCTGAAAAGTAATAAATATTGCGAGAGAAAAGACCTTTCATTTTAATCTTACACCTTGAACATGTTGGTGAGACTTTTTGGAGACACCCTCGAGTTACTCAGTTTACGTCTTACATCTGCTCTATCAGATCTGCCTCGTCGCGGTCACCTGCGACAGCAACTCTAACTGATGAACACTACCTTCAAACTATGTCTCGTCGACACTCCGACGGTAACGCAACAGAGCTCCACAACTGGTGGGGCCGTATCGACCCAGACATTAAGCAACAATATCCACTCGATCAATATGGCCTCTAGGTGTTATGAGATGACAGGGAGGGGGAGGGAGGGGGGGGGGCTAGACCCGTGGCGTAAGTCTTGACACAGGCGAGCACAGCCGTAGCTATCTGATCAAAAGTATCATCACAGTGCGATTAATATGGGGTGTGTCCGCCATCCACGTTTATGACAGCTGGAGCGCTGGTGACGACGCTTTCAATAGGGTGTCTCAGTGTCTGTGGAGGGATGGAAGCCCATTCTTCCTCAATAGCCCGAAACAGAGAATGGAATGATGCTGGACTCTGTGGTCTGCAGCAGAGTTGACGTTCAGACTCAATCCAAAGTTCTCCCGTTGGTTTCGAGTTTGGACTCTGGGGAGGTCAGTTCATTTCAGGAACGTTATTGTCCACAAATCAGTGCCTCACAGATGCTGCTTTATGGCAAGGTGCAATGTCATGTTGATAAAAGACAATTGTCCTCATCGAACTGTCCCGCTGCTCTTCACAGCACACAATGCGGTGAAATGTGTTCACGTCCTTTCATATTTAGCGTTTCCTTAAGCCTAATAAGAGCACCACACCCTAATCACGAAAAACACCCCAATAACGTAACACTACACATGATGGCACGTAACGCTCTCTAGGCATTCCCCAAACCCAAACATTTACATCGGATTACCACAGGGTCTAGCGTGATTCACTGCATCAAATCGCTGGTTTCCAGCCCACTGCCCAGTTGCGTTGCTCTTAACACCACATCAAGCGTAGCTTAGCATTCACTAAAGGAATCTGTGGCGTCTGCAGTTCGTGGTCTAGTGGCTAGCGTTGCTGACTCTAGATCACGGGGTGCTGGGTTCGATTCCCCGGGATTTTCTCTGCCCAGGGACTGGGTGTTTATGTTGCCCTCATCATATCATCATCATCATTCATGACAGTGGCTAGATTGGACTGTGTAAAAAAATTGGGCTGAGTAAAAATTGGGACTTTGTACGGGCGCTGATGACCGCGCAGTTGAGCGCCCCACAAACCAAACATCATCAGGAAATGTGTGGCCTATGAGGAGATGCTCGACGATTGTACCCGATTCTTCTTAACACCCTATGCACTGAAAATGTGTTAGTTGCGGGCTAGTTGGACTACTGGTAGGCCGTTGCAACTTACGAGTGATTCCTCCCGCTGACCACATGCTGTTCTTACAGCCACTCAACTCAATGCTCGACGGTCCCTTTCAGTGAATGTATCTTCCCGGTCTTGGTTTAACTATGGTTGTTCCTTCACTTTTCCATTTAACAATCACATCACCAACAGTTGACTTGGGCAGTTTTAGAGGGCTTAAAATGTTTCTTATGGATTTGTTACTCGCAAGGGGACCCTCAATACTGTAAATCACGGATTTTGATGCGCTTCAAATATGTTGTAGAGGCACTTACCCTGAGTACCTGGCTATCCGGTTTTTTTAGCGACGCACCTTAGTTTTCGAGAAAATCGATTTTGAAGTTCATTGCGTGCTTTGTATACCCGTAACATTACATATATTACGAGCAAATAAGCATAGCGCAGCGGTAAAGTTTCACGGTTACCGCGCTGGAGGTACCGTGCTCGAATCCTGTTCATGTACTTTTTTTTCAAAGTCGACCGAATTTTTCAATTTTATTTCAAAGAATATCAACAAACAGTGTAAATTGTGCGAAATTATAGATATATTCAGTTATTAATTTTTCAAGTAAACATTCCGTTTGTGGTTCGCAGTTGGAGGTCCAAATGTTCGTACAACGGTCGCTTCTTGTATTACCTGAAACCGATCTCCGCCCATTATCGTCCCCTCTCCCGTGAATACCGTTAGCCGTAACGGGAACCCCAGCTCCTAGGCCAATGAGGATTCGAGTTGCATTCCTTTACGTTCGCACCTAACTACAGCGTCAGTTGCTCGCAAAGCGTCTCTAGTGCCATGTGTTAGAAAAATTCTGTGAAATGGAATAACCAAGTGTTTCTGCAGTCGTGCAGCCAGAAGAAGTTCCACAAGTAGAGAAGTTGAACGAAGAATCAAAAGGCGAAATCACAAATGCCATTAAATACGCCAAAAATCTACTCCGGGATTTGAATCGCGTAACGAATACACCGCCTAGCGTGATCTCTGCCAATTCCGTTGCAATTGGCGATGTGATATGTATCGCAATACATGATCTCTTGGCCGAAAGACAGGTCATTATCGATGATGAATTGATAGATTTCAACGAAGAAGATGAATTGGGAGAATATGATGCGAACCACAGAGGGAATGAATATTTTAAAAAATATCAATAACTGAATATATCTTTATAATTTCGAACACCTTACACTGTTTTTGATATTCTTTGAAATAAAATTGAAAAATTGGGGTCGATTTTGAAACATAAAAGTACATGAGCAGGATTCTAACACGGTATCTTCATTCGGTAGCCGTGAACCTTTACCGCTGCGCTACGCTAACTTGCTCGAAATACGAGGGCTGTCCAGAAAGTAAGTTGCGATCGGTCGCGAAATGGAAACGACTATGAAAATCCGATAAAACTTTGCAAAGATGTGTTGGGCAGTGTCTCTAGTATGACTCTAGGTAGAATTATATCGCTCTTTTCATTCCTGAGATCTTAGTGAGCGCGTAAAGATGTTATAGAAAATAGTGTCTCCCGCCAAGTACGAGGGCCTGGTGAGAATTTTCCGCTGAAGCTATGCAACCAACATTACATAACTGTCGTGCGGTTTCTTCTTCAAGACAATTCTCAGCCTCATTCTGCAGGGACAATGAAGATGTTCCTGCATCGTTTCAATTGGAAATGTTTGGTTACCCATAATACAGCCCGTAATTGTCTCCCACTGAGTTTCATCTTTGCTCAAACGAACCGCTGGCTATGAAGACAACATTTTGGCACAGACAACGAGCTTCAGGCCAGCGTAGAGAATTGGCGGAAAGCACTGGCGGCTGTCTTTTATGATGAGGATATTGGAAAGTTGGTACAACGCTACGACGATTGTCTGAGTCAGAACGGCGACTACGTAGAGAAGTAGCTGAAAGGTGTAGCTAACTGTTACAAATGAAACATTTCTGATTTTCACTGTGATTTTCATTTCGCGATCAATCGTAACTTACTTTCTGGACAGCCGTTGTATATGTTACGGGTATACAAAGCACGCAATGAACTTCAAAATCGATTTTTTCAAAAACCAAGACCCGTCGCTAAAAAACCGGATAGCCAGGTACTCAGCGTAAGTGCCTTTACAACATATTTGAAACGCATCAAAATCCGTGATTTTACAGAATGGAGCGTCCCCTTGTCAGACTGACACCCAGTGACTAGTTCATGTTCGAAGTAAGTGAGCTATCGTGACCGGCCCATCCTGCTATTGCTGCTTCTCTCCTGACAACACAAGGCTCCCCGTCACCGTTTATGCTCCACCTCTCGCGACATCCGATAGTCAGTTCTGCATTACATAGGGGTGTCCGAATACTTTTGATCAGTTTGTGTAGAGTACGTTAAAAATGAGATCGGCGTTTTTTGAGGACTTCTGTGTAAAAAAAAATCTGATACTGAGCTTTGTAGAAGCACTTATAGCCATTCAAAACATGTTCATGGACATAATGAAAAAGAGATATCTGTCAGAAGGACTTCAGCGTGTTGTGCTGCATAGGATGTTGCGTACTGCACTGTTTACTTGAATTCATAAATAAGTGTGATAAATGTAAGGCATTTCTGCCAGTGGTGATGAGTTCACTGCAAGTGGGATAAGCAGTAATATTCGCTCATATTTACGGAATCTGTGCAGCACTACCCTAAAGAAGGCATGTAATTTAATATTTCAAATTGTCGTTGAAGGATGCCGATTGTTTCAAACGCTCATATCTGATCACTTTGAAAGTTCGTTCTTAAGCAGCGCCGAGTTATAGGGAAATGTTTAGTTTATACAAAGGACAGCTGGCTATACCCACTTTTTCGAGATAGGTACTTGGGGTAAGGTTGTGAAACAATCCACTATAATAGATGGTCACACTTTTGAAATATTTTCACGAACTATAAAATATAACCGCCTTGTAAACAACAGTCGGAGGAAGTTACTTACGTCTTCAAAATAAATGCAGATATCTGTATAGCGCTGTGTCGTTTGCTTACTAGTTTTACTTCCTGCTTGTTTTTCTGTACCACATGATATAGAAGTTGCATTTTTGACGTTAGTTGAAGATCCAAGGTTGGACATTTCACAAGTCCTCAAAAATGACGCAAGTAATTGCCTTGAAGACAATACTGCTGATGAGTGTGCATCCGAGGTGTAAGCGATAACTGTTTACAACGTACGTCAGTGCTCTAGGGGAGGCTGAGACGAACAGTTTGATAGAGGACACTTGTAGTCTATCAGGCTGGGAAGCAATCTCAAACAGGCCTCTTACAGCCATATAAGCTACAGTGCATGCACAGCGCGCGAGCTTTTGGATTTCTTCTCGCACTCTTAGCCCCTCCAGCTTAATCGGTCAAATTCTTGAAACTTTTTGTTTCGTGTACGTTATTGACTTAAATTATCCCGTGAGCTTAATGAAACAGAAAATACTTTTGTAAACCTTATGTAAAAACTAATTACCTTGACATTTCAGTCGAAACTAAACCCTTACAAGCACAGTAGTTTCTTAGTACAAAGGCCACAGAACCATAGCGATATAATTGTTAATTTTCCGCTGTTAAAATTTTGATGTAAAATTTACAAAACGTCAATTTTACAGTTTGAAAGTGCATGAACAATGCGCTTGTAATATTCTACGACTATTTTAGCGACAAAAATGAATGAACTTCAAATGGTTAAAACACCTTGAACGAGCAGACATAGGACATTCATATTCACAGGACATGTAACTTAGTACGTTCCAGAAATGATTAGCATTTCTCACCTCGGTTCAGAGTGTGTCCTGTTTCCTAGTAGGCTCAAAAAATGGTTCAAATGGCTCTGAGCACTATGGGACTTAACATCTATGGTCATCAGTCCCCTAGAACTTAGAACTACTTAAACCTAACTAACCTAAGGACGTCACACAACACCCAGTCATCACGAGGCAGAGAAAATCCCTGACCCCGCCGGGAATCGAACCCGGGAACCCGGGCGTGGGAAGCAAGAACGCTACCGCACGACCACGAGCTGCGGACCTAGTAGGCAAAGGTCCGCCATGGACCATGATGACTTATTCCATGCTTGATGGCATCGATGCGTGTAAGGCGCGAATGGCGCCCTGTGGTATAGCCATCCATGCTGCATTCACCTGGTTTCAAAGTCCATCTGTGGTGGGTGGCATTAGATCATAGCGCTGCACCCGTCGTTTCATCCCATCCCGCACATTTTCCTTTGGCGACAAGTCTGGTGGTCTGGTGGGCCAGGGCAAAAAGCTGACATCCTGTGACACCAATAAGGCACGTGTTTGTGGATCAACATGTGGTCGTGCATTGTCTTGCTGAAAAATGGCGTCTGGGGTGTTACGCAGAAAGGGTACCGCTACGGGTCGCAGGATATCATTCACTTAGGTCAAACTGGCCACAGTGTCCAGGACACACACCAGCTGTGATTTGTGGTTGTACCCAATAGTATCCCACACCATAAGGCCTGAGATGGCGCTGTATGTCTTGTGCGAATGGAGTCACTGTGATGCCGCTTCCCCTGTCATTTTTAAACAAAGAGAGCCTGGACTAGTCCGAAAACACTATCTGATGCCATTCCTGTCCTCAGTGACGTCGCTACATACACTAGTGCCGTCTAGCATGTTTCTGAACATTCGTCAGAGAAGTGGACGACGCGCGCGTAATCTATGCCGTAATAAACGGCCACGAATGGTCACCCCTGATAGTGTACGATGTGTTCCACTGTTTCACTGTTTCGCCAAAGCCGAGGAGGACGCAGATTTGACCTGCAATGCCATTCGGCTGAGACGTTGGTCTTCTCGGGGGATGGTCTGGGTGTTGCAACCTGACCTATCTACAGCTTTCCGTGAACCATTCTGCATACATATGTTGCACTACAAAACATTTCGTCTCACACGAGCAGCAATTTCCCGGATGGATACATCACATTCTCTCGTGCCAATAATGCGCCCTCTTTCAAACTCACTGATTTGACGGCATGATTCGAGCATACGTCTGGGAGGCACGCCTTCTCAAGTCACACTGATCCATTACCTTCGTTTTATAGCGACAATGAGACCTGCAGGCACATTTCACAGGTAGTTGGTGCTGCGCCTCGATATCGATGTCGACCAGAACCCGCAGGCCGACGTTGTCCAAGTGCTAATCATTTCTGTAGAACATACTAAAGACCTGTCCTGTGAATATGAACGTCCTTGTCGTTCAAGGGGTTCTCTTTTTTTTCTGTTCATGAGTGCGATATTAAAAATCTCGTTCGACGCGAGTGCTCTGAAGCTTAGGTTGGTTTTGTAAACCAATTTGAGGTTGGTTCACTACTTGATAGATCACAGGTATCTTATATCAAGATGTTAGTCTTGACCTCTCCTACACCACTGTGGCACGTTGTATACAGGCATCGTTTTCGCTCTGTATTTTTTATTCCCCCTTCTCATTTCCTCCAAAATGCTATATACAACATATGACGGTTTATACGTTTGTATCAAAATTTCATACTGGAAGTCGCACCGCCGTCGAGCCTGTGTCTGTACATAACACCCACGCTAGAGCTCCTCATGATAAACTAAATCGTCCGCCATGTTTTCCCGAGTTCTGTGGGTGGTTAACCTGTTCAGTATTCTCACATGTTCATGCAGGAAGCAAGCATGGTTTTTACTGATTATAAATGTGCAATATTAATATGCCACAAAGTGGCGTTATTGAAGGTGTAATCCTCTCCTCATAGCATGAATGTAACCACAGCGAAAACTGAAAGATTTTATCATAATGAAGCCCCTACAATTTTTCCACGGATGAACTCAAGCCTAGAAGCATGTTCATATAGGCCTATCACCCAAAACTAACCTTTTATGTTGTCTTCAGCTCGACAGATTAATTAAGTCCTTGCCCAGCAAGGAGGTCTGAGTAACCCCCCACCCCCCCCTCCCGACCAAAGACCAAGTGTAAACTTTGTATATCTGGAATTCAAGCTGTTATTAAATGTCTTTACTATTAATATGAAAATAAGATAGAAAATCTTTTGTGACTGTAGGCTTTCCCGGCGTAAACTGTTGATGAAGGTTTCTCGGGTCTCCAGCCGGGTGGTATTGTTGATATCTCACGACGTTTCGGGAATTGTCGCCAGAAGATGGGTAGTATAACACTTCCCGAAACATCGCGAGATATCAACAATACCACCCCGCTGTATACCCGAGAAACCTTCATCAACAGAAAATCTTTTACTTGTTGAGTTGTGGTCAAAACTATATTCTTAGAAGGTTATGTTTCTTGTGCAGATTTCCTCACAATGACCAATCCGCTACGTAAATCTCTTTATTATCACTCGTCCTATCGTCCCTATATAAGAATTGGGGTTAAGCGTTATTCAGCTTTTTTTCTATGTTTATGACAACGACGTATAAATACATCAAAAAAATATTCCTCTCCACTTTGCCAATTCCGAAAATATCTCAGGAATTGAAAAATATTGGGATGAACTGCTTCTGTACAGTTTTCGATTGGGGCAAAAAACGCCATCGTATACAGTTGGTTTCGTGTTTATAACAACTTTCATTAACATATACTTACAATACACTATGGAGCGCGAGCTCTTGGTTCCCAGTTTTCTCTGCGGAAATTAATGGCCGATCTCTTTCTTCGTTCGGGGTCACTTGGAAATCAAAACATGCGAAAACCATTTTTGCAGTGGTTCACAGCTGAGCAGCCACCCATATTTACGACGAATTCTTCAATATACTTAATTAAAAATTTCCACTCGCATCGTGACTCATATGTAAACAAGTATGGATATCCTATACTTTGGGGAAAACATGGCTGACATTTCAGCTCAGGTTATAGAAGCCTTACCCATGCCGTGACGTCTGGCAGGCCCTGAAAATCTCGCGAGGAGGTAATGCGTGATGCTGTCAATTTGACCAGTAGATGATGCCTGAGCTTCTGCTATTGGCGAGAGGTACTCATCACGAACAAGGCCGGCTGTCGTATGTGTTGCAGGTAGACTGAAGGGTTATTGGGTCTGGTTTCTCCCACGCGAGTGGCCGTTGCAGACTGGCGCTTGGCATCAGCGAAAATTGAAAGGCCGAAATTGTTTCTCGGCTGCCTCATAAGTAAAGTCCATATTCTGTCCTACTGTACGTAGGTAGAACACAGTTTATGATAACTCGCACTGGCGGTGACGCAGAGATCGGTGGAACAAACAGGCGGTTCCTGTGGTCTATGACGGCATAATTCACAAAGTGAACGGCTAGCCAGAAGCAAAATCCACAGCTAGAGTTGCGCACTACCAAAGCTATGGCTCGGTAGTTTTGGTACAGTACATAAATGACGGACCAAATGGTAGGATTACCGCTAATATTGGTAGCATTCGTAGGGAAAGAAACAAAAATGAATACGTAAGAGAGGAACTCTTTGTTTGTTTGTTTGTTTAGCAGTTTGTTTTATACATAATTACAACCACATATCATTCAGTGTTAGTCCAGTGTACATTTTTATCCTTACAGAATGTAAATTGCATTTTATATGCAAAAATTAGTTGATCGCGTAACTTCTGCTCTTTTATGTAACCGAAGCAATTGTTGTTGACTCTAGTACAGTTTAAATGCACAAACTTAAAAAAAATGTAATTAATGTTGTTATTTTGCACTCAATAGAATGTTCGTCATCATGATCAAAAGCAAAAGTTTCCATTTATTATTGATAAATGCGAAAGTTGTTTATACAAAGGAATTTTAGTATTTTAAACATAGCTGCACAACAGCAACGGTTCCACGTAATAAAATTATAAACAGCCGACCAGTTGCAATGGATAAAGAATTCTTTACCTACGTTTCAACAAATTTAAATTTTTCTTCTTCAGAAGGTGGCACTTTTACATTAGTATGGACTAATGTACCATCGCTGTTTTTACAAATGGATCTATGCAGACATTTGTAAAGACGGCGATGGTACATTAGTCCATACTAATGTAAAATTGCCACCTTCTGAAGAAGACAAATTTAAATTTGTTGAAACCTAGGTAAAGAATGCTTTATCCATTGCAACTGGTCAGCTGTTTATAATTTTATTATACAAAGGAGATACATGTTTTATATAAGTTCGATGAAGTATTGAAGCAATGTATGATGTATTTTTGCTTTGCGGTTTTGTTCCAATATCAACTTCTTTTTTGAGGAAATTGCGTTTTCTAGCGCAATATGATAAATAAGTATTTTTTTTTACCTTTGCTCCAGCACTTCTCTGTTTAACGTTACAAATCAATGATTTTCGAATAAAATTTGAATTAAGTGCTGACAGTTTCAATTTTGCTGCAAATATTGTTTATTTTTAAGTAACAGGCAGGAGGATAACTGTGTAGAACAAACACGTTACAAAGGCTATGCACCCGTTTATACAGTATATCCTCATTCTGTTTCTAGACAGTTCACTGCTTCCTGTTTCTAGGGGAATCTAATAAGAAACTGCTCACACACACACACACACACACACAAACGTAGAGAGCTATTTTAGGTAACGCCTAATAGGTATGCAACACACCTAAAGGACATGTAACGCGGGTATGACCTAAACTGACCAAGACTACTAGCAAAACTACCGTAGGTTACGCTTACTTATGGTAACCTTCTGTGGTTTTACAACTATATTCAGTGCGTAACAAAGTCCAGGGAACAACACGAATCAAAAACGTAATACAGGCAAAGCCAAGATCTCCATTAATTAATGGCACTTATCTAAGGCTTCAATGAAGTAGCGAGACTGAGTGGCAGACATCGGACCGCGGTATTTACAGGCTGACTGGCAGGTGTCGCGACGCTGTATTTGCAGGCACTCTCTCGTCAGTAGGTGACACCGCGTGACACGTTTGCGGCTGCGACTGAAATAGGCGGTGCGAAAATCTCTGACCTCTCCTCCTTATCGATATCCCGGCTGGACGGGGAACCCGAATCACTGTCGGATACTAAAATCCATATTAATGAAAATGCAGAATAGACTATGAAGTCTCCTGGAAGAGGAAAACGAGGTGGGGAAATACATGTAACACCAAGCGAGGTGGCGCAGTAGCTAGCAAACTGGACTCGCATTCGGGAGGACGACGGTTCAATCCCGCGTCCGGACATCCTGATTTAGGTTTTCCCTAAATCGCTCCAGGCAAATGCCGGGATGGTTCCTTTGAAAGGGCAGGGCCGACTTCCTTCCCCGTCCTTCCCTAATGCGATGAGACCGATGAACTCGCTGTCTGATCTCCTTCCCTAAAACAACCCAACCCAAACACATGTAAGCATCCACAGCTAGGTGTAACAGTGCATTGGATATTGTCGATGGAAAATGTAAATATACCTATAACTTTAAAATTTCTGAATAATTTCTAAAAGTCTCAAGCAATATTAATGCTCAAAGTCTCACCTCTTTGTCCTTGAATAGCAGTACCGAAAATCAGCTTTAGAATTTCTTCTGAAGCAGTAAAATTCGAATTATGAGCTGAAATGTTGGTTCATGGGGTTAAGAAATGTATTTAAATACAAAATAAATTTATTTTTCTCTATATCTAGTCACGAACCACAAATGTTTATGAACCAGGCTGTTAATTTCGGCCAACGATGACATTTTTCAGACCTAAAAATAGATGACAAGAAGTTTGAATCACTAGTAAACACCGGAGCAAGCAGTGATGCATGATATCGGAAGGCAAAGACTCCTTCCATGTGAGTGAAAACGATTGATGTAGACGTCTTCTGTCTCTGGTAGTATGTGCTCGAACAGGGAGAGAGGTACCACCCGTAGTAACTAATTGTCGTCGTACGCTGCCATTGTATAGGTGATAGTGGTTGTCATACACATCAGTAGAATCGAATCTTGGACAGGAAAATCTTACACAAGGCTGACAAAATCTTTTAGTGTGGTTTGAAACATCCAAATGCAGTTGTCCTTTTTTATGGGAAAACCCAGCTGATGGCGTAGCACTACTGCCCTTATAACTTACACTACACTAAATTTTACAGCATGAGTGTTGTCAGCAGATTGAGAATGCTCGCAAATAAGTGCCACAGTGGATTATTTCTGGTTGCAAGAGGTATACCGCTTCGCTTGTTTACACAATTCCTGAAAATTGCAGACGTTCAGTACGACTCTTGATGTGTTCAACTCAGACGAATGTGATGGTCGTGTCAGTTGTCTGTAATGATGATGATGTAGACAGTATATTGAACTCCAGTCATCCTTCCTGTAAACAAAAAGCTATCCAGTCTTCTGGCTAATATCGCATTTTAAGTGATTCCTCACATAAATTGTAATGAACGACTAGGTCTCAGACCAAGCTGCTTACAGAAATACCAGATGCAGCAAAGAAATGGTGTAGTTCACTTTTTCGTTTGACAGGCTCTAATATCACTAGGGAGTGAAACACGATTTTTCAATTCTATGTCGAAATCGGTGAATTTTGTGTCGAAATTATGTAATTTAATGTCGAAATCAGTAAATTTTGTGTTGAAATCACTGCATATTGTTGCAAAATCACTGAATTCTTATGTCAAAGCCTCTCCCACTACCGTTGAACGTATACATTAAAGAACCAAATCTAGTTATTCACTCGAAGTTTATCTTTGCAAACAACACCTGTCAGCGACCACGTCAGAGAACATACACATCTAAGGGTTCTTGCTTGACTGTGTGTTTCACGCTGTACATGTGACATCATACGCAGACTTCAAGCTATAAGTTATTTCAGCAGTAGTTCTCACGTGTTTTGCAGTGTTATAGAAATTTTTTTATGAATTTAGTGCGTTGTATCAATGTGTGGGACAAAGATCATCCAACACTGATCTACTAACATATTATTTATTTCAATAGTGCCAATAACCATGCCATGTGAATTTTAGTAAGTAATAGAGATAATGTAGCTGTGAACTATTTAATGTGAAGATCCACCGTGTTTGCGAAATGTGGTACAATAATCTCACTTTGGTCAACAACAAATGCTGCTTAACCTATAGGTTTTATCAATAGTATCAATACGCAATCCATGTGTATTTTGTTAATTTTATAGAAAAACTAATTTATGACAGCAATGCCACATGTGGTTTGTGCTCGAAATCCAACATATTTTAATAAATAAAACAGTTTTATTTTGGTGCAAATTTCAAATTTTCGTTCGTGATCAGAGATCCATAATTACACTTGTGTATTATCATAAGCGACCTGTGACCATTTTGTGTGTGTGTGTGTGTGTGTGTGTGGTGTTTTCGTACTCGAACTCATTTTATTACGGTAGCGAAGATGGCATTTTCGAGATACAGACCTTACTTTTCATTTGTGTTTCATTCCACCATTTTGTATTACGAAGTCCTCCTTATGTATTACGAAAATATCCAGTTTAAGTGTTACATTACAACAAAAAATCTCCTCAAAACACCTACTTCCATTCTTCCTACGATGGTGTTAGGTCAGTTTGTTAGTCTTTTGGCTATCTTTTGTGTGTGTGTGTGTGTGTGTTTAGTTTTACTTAGCGTATTTGGATTAGCATGTCGTTGTTATTTTTAGTTGATTATGGGAAATACAGTCTGTAAACGTTTTAGAGAGCCTTGGCATCATAGTTACAATTGGTTAATATTTCAGCATTCCTCAAAAGTTGTTTTTGCACATTTCTTCGAGTAGGTCTATTTGACAAGCAAATGAAAAGCAATATTAGACAGTTAATATCTTTAGTTAATTCTTTAGTGTATCATGATACATTACTTTCTTCCACCCTAAACTGGTTCTCGCTAAGGTGAAACGTTGAAAAACTTGCAAGTTGTTTCCCATGTCTCACTGCCCATAATGATGCAACTAAGAAAATCATTGCCGTCCACGGAGTAATGCTTAACTAAGTCCATAGATGCCATAAGCATTGTGTTTTTGTGTTAAAATGACAGTGATTGCGGAACCCAGTATGAGCACAATTTCCGATACTGTGGACCAGTTGTAGGCAGTACTGACATTGTTAGGCAGCACACTGTGATGGTCCAGTGCACGAGGCTAGATGTGTATTGGGTTCCACCGTGTATCTAAAATTCAGTGCTCCTTGACAGGATCTTGGCCATCAATTAATTTTGATATGTCTGCAGTCACGTTCACTGGGTCTCTCTTATATCGCTGCAAAGAGTGCAGTGGAGGGAATAGAGTGGATGCAACTCTGCACACATTGTCCTGATAGAATCTAGGCCGTCAGTTACAGGGGTGTAGGGGTACTGGTGGTGTTGAGGAGTAATTCTTCCATCTTGGATTGTGATGTCATAGAGGCCACCATCTTTGTTTGTCCTGTGTGGGCTACATAGAGTCCTGGCTATCAATTAATTCAGACAGGTCTGCAGCCAGCACGTGTTGTCCCAGAACGTTGGATGATACGTGACCAGAATTAACTTGACAGGGGCACTGTAGCGTCGCCGTCCCTGCTGCTAATGTCTGCCTAAAATTCTCAGATTACGTGTCTGTGGGTGAGCATTTAACTCCGCTGTCAGCTTAATTTCCCAGCGTGTGGAGCCCGGCAGATGTAACGTGACAAGGGCGCTGGGGTGATGTGAGCAATGTCGTGCAGAGGCGCAGCGTGGCGGGTTGGCGCCGCAGGCCGTGACGACGCGAAGCATGACGAATCGGTTTTTCACCGAGCGCGGGTACGCGAGGGGTGCACGCGAGACGGTGGCCCGCGCTTGCTTGCATAGGATGCGATCACGAACGGCGGGCAACACTCGGCTGGGACGTACACTATAAGATCAAAGGCATCCGAACACCACCAAAAACATACTTCTTTTCATATTAGGTGCATTGTGCTGCCACCTACAGCCAGGTACTCCATATCAGCGACATCAGTAGTCGTTAGACATCGTGAGAGAGCAGAATGGGGCGCTCCGCAGAACTCATCGACTTCGAACGTGGTCAGGTGATTGGGTGTCACTTGAGTTATACGTACGCGAGATTTTCACACCCCTAAACATCACTAGGTCTACTGTTTCCGATGTCATAGTGAAGCGGAAACGTGAAGGGACACGTACAGCACAAAAGCGTACAGGCCGACCTCGTCTGTTGACTGACAGAGGCCGCCGACAGTTGAAAAGGGCGTAATGTGTAATAGGTAGATATCTATACACACCATCACACAACAATTCGAAACTGCATCAGGATCCACCGCAAGTACTATGACAGTGGCGCGTGAGGTGAGGAAACTTGGATTTAATGGTCGAGCGGGTGCTCATAAGCCACACATCACGCCAGTAAATCTCATACGACGCCTCGATTGGTGTAAGGACCGTAAACATTGGACGACTGAACAGTGGAAAAACGTTGTGTGGAGTGACGAATCACGGTACACAATGGGTCGATCCGATGACAGGGTGTGGGTATGGCGAATGCCCGGTGAACGTCATCTGTCAGCGTATGTAGTACCAACAGTAAAATTCGGAAGCGGTGGTGTTATGGTGTGGTCGTGTTTTTCATGGAGCAGGCTTGCACCCGTTGTTGGTTTGCGTGGCACTATCACAGCACCGGCCTACATTGATGTTTTAAGTACCTTCTTGCTTCCCACTGTTGAAGAGCAATTCGGGGATGGCAACTGTATCTTTGAAAACGTTCGAGCACCTGTTCATAATGCACGGCGTGTGGCGGAGTAGTTACATGACGATAATATCCTTGTAACGGACTGGCCTGCACAGAATCCTGATCTGAATCCAAGAGAACATCTTGGGGCCTCACTGCCTGACACCGATACCTCTCTTCAGTGCAGCACTCCTTGAAGAATGGGCTGCCATTCCCCAAGAAACCTTCCAGCACCTGACTGAACGTATGCCTGCGACAGTGGTCGCTGACATCCAGGCTAAGGGTGGGCCAACACCATATTTAATTTCAACATTACCGATAAAGGGCCCCACGAACTTGTAAGTCATTTTCAGACAGGTGCCCGGATACTTTTGATCACATAGTGTATGTATCGAGAGTGGACTCTGCAGCCTCAGTTGTTAACCGCCTCTGTGAATGGTGACAATGTGCGCGCGATGTTTTTTGAAGTTCGCTTGATGGTTTACACGTCAAATAAAGCTTTCCTCATTATTTGACACCTCTCCTCGTCTTGATAATGTTACCCACACACAATCGTCTGGTACTACCACAAATGGCTGGTGAGCGACTGCGCTCTATAACATGTAAAGAAACGCATCAGTGATGTAAAACAAGTCAGTAATAATTGTTTTCTCAAGTAAATTATCTTGCATTTTTTAATTCCCAGCCATTTTATGCTTAGTATAAGTGGACTATCTGGAAGCGTTGCACCTTAGAGGCCGCCATAACTCTCTGGCCTCGAGGGCTAGGGCCAGAAATCTGGCAACCACGTAGGTTGTACGAATGTCCTCAATGAATAAGACTTTAACCTTGAATTTCTCGTCATTTTTCCAGCAATAGAAGTTGGTGGGAGAGGGGATGGGGAGAAGCAGTGGAGGGGGTGTGAGGCGGGGAAGGGGTGGGGAAGGGAGAGTGTCACACATATGACAAAAACCACCTGGCTTCTTGTATTGTATGGCACTGGTGACCTAGAACCGACGGAGAGGCTTCATCCCCGCTGTAGCCGTCAGTGGTTCACAACCCCAAAACAGGTTCAGTGGTCCACTCAGCCCACCGTGGCCCCCCCCCCCCCCCCCGCCCAAACCCAGGGTAATTGTGCAGTTCGGCCCACAGTTCAACATTCCGAGATCCACAGTGTTAAGAGTGTGCCGAGAATACCAATTTCAGGCATTGCCTCTCAGCATGGACAATGCTGTAGCTGACGGCCTTCACTTAACGAACTAGAGCAGCGGCATTTGCGTAGAGTTGTCAGTGCTAACAGACAAGCAACACTGCGTGAGCTAACTGCAGAAATCATTGTGGGACGTACGACGAACGTACCAGTTAGGACAGTGGGGCGAAGTCTGGCGTTAATAGACTGTGGCAGCAGACGACCAACGCGAGAGCCTTTGTTAACAGCATGACATCACCTGCAGCGCCTCTCCTGGGTTTGTGACCATATCGGTTGGACCCTAAACAACTGAAAACCCTGGCCTGTTCAATGAGTCCCGAATTCAGTTGGTAAGAGCTGATGGTAGTGTTCGAGTGTGGCGCAGACCCCACGAAGCTATGGACCCAAGTTGTGAATATGGCACTGAGCAAGCTGGTGGTGGCTCCATAGTGGTGTGGCCTGTGTTTATATGTAATGAATTGGGTGCTCTGGTCCAACTGAACCGATCATTGACTGGAAATGGTTATGTTCGGCTACCAGGTGGCCATTCATGAACTTCAAGTTCCCAAACAACGATGGAAATTTTATGGAACACAGTGCGTCATGTCAGAACATCCTGGAAAATTCGAGCGAATGAAGCCATCCAGATCGCCCGACATGAGTTCCATCGAATATCTTTGGGACGTAATCGAGAGGTCAGTTTGTGCACAAAATCCTGAACCGGCAATACTTCAGCAATTATGGACGTCTATACACGCAACATGACTCAATACTTCTGTAGGTAAGAGCCGCGAAACAAAATTGCCGTTCTAGCCTTAATTACTATGCTGTGCCCGAAATTTTCATACTGGCATGCAGCTTGTGGCAGCGCCCCACTAGTAATGATACCGGAATGTAGGCTGTAACTACCTCCCGGCACTATTTCTCTAGCGTATACTCGAGGGTGCTGCCCCCCTTGCAAGGTATTCAGTTCGCTTTTCCGACTAACAACACAGAACATCAAAACGTAAACAGAAGACTGTAACCATGCTGTTGTCGATGTGCTGATGACGTTTCCAGTCCGAGGACCGGCTAGACTCTCCACTGCAAGCTTCTGCATCTCCCATAACTACTTTAGCGTAGACCCATCTGAAACTGCTTACTGCAGTCACTCCTTGGTATCCCTACACAATTTTTACCTTCCACACTTCCCTTCATTACTAAACTCACGATTCATTGGCGCCTCAAGATGTGTCCCATCAACCGTTCCATTCTTTATTATACTGTGCCACATATTTCTCTTCTTCTCCGTTCGATTAAGTACATCGTCATTAGTTGTTCGATCCAGCCTTCTAATCTTCAGGCTTTTTGTACAACGCCTCATTTAAGAAGTTTTTATTCCCTTCTTGTTTGAACTGTTTATCGTCCACGCTTCCCTCCAGACAATACCTTCACAAACAACTTCTTGACACTTCAATTAATGTCCGATATTAACGAAGTTCTCTTTAACAGATACATTTTTCACGCTATTGCAGTCTGTGTTTTACAGGATATGTCACAATTCATGTTACACATTTATAGTGGTTGTAGAGGGACTTAATAGACAGTGTCTTGAAAAGAGATTATAAAATGAGCATCAACTAAGGTAGAACTAGGATAGTGAAATTTAATTGAATCATAGCAGACGATGCTGAAGGAATTAGATTATGTAAAGAGATGCTAAAATTAGTAAATGACTTTTGCTTTTTGGGCATCAAAGTAACGGAGCTGGCCTAAACAGCGAGGATATACAGGGGTTTCACAATTAATGTTACACACGTGTAGATGTTGTAGAGAAGACTTAGTAGATAAAGTTTTACATAGGAACCCATGTCCGGAAACATCATCCAACGACGCTATGTAGCATCAAAGTAATAGGCGCCGACGACTGTAAATGTATGTATATACAGGGTGATTCAGTGATGATGTTACAGACTTCTTAGGATGATGGAGAAGGATAAATGTATCAGTATAAGGTAAGGGCCCTTCTACCGGAAACGAACGAGTCGAAAGTTATAATCGAAAACCGTTCTGATACCTCTGACAGTGGAATACATGTATTTGTCACGTTTTTACTAAGACTGTAATGTAGGCAAGTTTTAGAGGTGGTAGTATGGACCAAAACAAGGAAAAAGCACTTCATAGTCTTCTCTATTGTGAAACACATGTCTTCTATTGAACAAGTGCTCATAGCTCTTAAGGTATGCATTTTAGAGCCCATGTTTACAGGACATTGTTTCTTGTTTCAGTCCATACTACCACCTCTGAAAGTTACCTACCCCACAATCTCAGCGACAACACGGCCAGTACATGTATTCCACTGTCAGGGGTATCAGAACGGTTTTCGCTTATAATTTTCGACTCGTTCTTTTCCGATACAGGGACCTTATCTCATATTGATACAGTCATCGTTCTCCATCATCCTAGGAAGTCTGTAACATCATCACTGAATCACCCTGCATACAGGGTGTTACAAAAAGGTACGGCCAAACTTTCAAGAAACATTCCTCACACACAAATAAAGAAAAGATGATATGTGGACATGTGTCCGGAAACGCTTAACTTCCATGTTAGAGCTCATTTTAGTTTCATCAGTATGTACTGTACTTCCTCGATTCACCGGCAGTTGGCCCAATTGAAGGAAGGTAATGTTGACTTCGGTGCTTGTGTTGACATGCGACTCATTGCTCTACAGTACTAGCATCAAGCACATCAGTACGTAGCATCAACAGGTTAGTGTTCATCACGAACGTGGTTTTGCAGTCAGTGCAATGTTTACAAATGCGGAGTTGGCAGATGCCCATTTGATGTATGGATTAGCACGGGGCAATAGCCATGGTGCGGTACGTTTGTATCGAGACAGATCTCCAGAACGAAGGTGTCCCGACAGGAAGACGTTCGAAGCAATTGATCGCCGTCTTAGGGAGCACGGAGCATTCCAGCCTATGACTCGCGACTGGGGAAGACCTAGAACGACGAGGACACCTGCAATGGACGAGGCAATTCTTCGTGCAGTTGACGATAACTCTAATGTCAGCGTCAGAGAAGTTGCTGCTGTACAAGGTAACGTTGACCACGTCACTGTATGGAGAGTGCTACGGGAGAACCAGTTGTTTCCGTACCATGTACAGCGTGTGCAGGCACTATCGGCAGCTGATTGGCCTCCACGGGTACACTTCTGCGAATGGTTCATCCAACAATGTGTCAATCCTCAATTCAGTGCAAATGTTCTCTTTACGGATGAGGCTTCATTCCAACGTGATCAAATTGTAAATTTTCACAATCAACATGTATGAGCTGTCGAGAATCCGCACGCAATTGTGCAATCACGTCATCAACACAGATTTTCTGTGAACGTTTGGGCAGGCAGTGTTGGTGATGTCTTGATTGGGCCCCATGTTCTTCCACCTATGCACAATGGAGCACGTTATGATTTCATACGGGATACTCTACCTGTGCTGCTAGAACATGTGCCTTTACAAGTACGACACAACATGTGGTTCATGCACGATGGAGCTCCTGCACATTTCAGTCGAAGTGTTTGTACGCTTCTCAACAACAGATTCGGTGACCGATGGATTGGTAGAGGCGGACCAATTCCATAGCCACCACGCTCTCCTGACCTCAACCCTCCTGACTTTCATTTATGGGGACATTTGAAAGCTCTTGTCTACGCAACCCCGGTACCAAATGTAGAGACTCTTCGTGCTCGTATTGTTGGCGGCTGTGATACAGTACGCCATTCTCCAGGGCTGCATCAGCGCATGAGGGATTCCATGCGACGGAGGGTGGATGCATGTATCCTCGCTAACGGAGGACATTTTGAACATTTCCTTTAACAAAGTGTTTGAAGTCACGCTGGTACGTTCTGTTGCTGTGTGTTTCCATTCCATGATTAATGTGATTTGAAGAGAAGTAATAAAATGAGCTCTAACATGGAAAGTCAGCGTTTCCGGACACATGTCCACATAACATATTTTCTTTCTTTGTGTGCGAAGAATGTTTCCTGAAAGTTTGGCCGTACCTTTTTTACAGGCGTCGGCGCCTATAACTTTGATGCTAGATAGCGTCGTTGGATAGCGTTTCCGGACATAGGTTCCTATGTAAAACTTGATCTACTAAGTCCCCTCTATAACCTCTACACGTGTGTAACATCAATTGTGAAACAGTGTGTATCCTTTCTCTTTAGGCCACGTCCATTACTTTGGTGCCTAAAAAGGAAAAGTCATTTACTAATTTTAGTATTTCATTGCATAACCTAATTCCTTAAGCATCGTCTGATTTAATTCGGTTATATTTCATTATCCTAGTTTTACTTTAGTTGATGCTCATTTTATAATCTGTTTTCAAGACAGTCATTTCCGTTCAGCTGCTCTCCTAGTTATTTGCATCTTCTGAAATTATGAAATTTCACCGGTAAATCTCAAAGATTTTATTTCTTTCCCATGAACTGTAAATCCCTTTCCAAATTTCTCTTTTACAGCTTGCTAAAAGCGCAGACTGAATAACATCGGTGATAGTCTACAATTCTGTCGGCCTTCTCAAATACTGCCTCCGTTTCAGGTCATTGCAGAATTATAAGGGCAGTCTAGTAGCTGTACATGTTGTAGGTAAACTTCCGCTCCGTGCATTTGATCCCAACTACTTTCAGAATTTCAAAGACCGTATTCCAGTCATTTTTTCCAGAATCTTTCTGTCTATCTACCAATGTTTTCATGTTAGATTTGGCTTCTTTCACTCTGTTATTTAAGACTAGCCTTTGGATCAGGGTCAGTATTCTCTCACGTGTTCCTACTTTCTACATTCCACGGACCACAGTGTCTTCCCCAAAGTCGGCTACTACCAGCCTTTCCCTCCTTCCGTAAATAAACATCTTATTGTCCGTCAGCGGTATGTGAAGCTATATTTTATACTAATATTTCAGAGAGGAGACCACTCGCACTCACGAAACGGCAACTTGTCTCTTCTTTTTTATAGGCATAGTAATTCAGGCCATTCCAACACCTAAAAAAAATTTTAAAAAGCTATACTTAATTCTGGTGGAGCCAAATGCTAATCATGCCAGGAATGTTAATGGTTTGTCTGCTGCCTTGCATAGCGATACGGGCGGTAACCTAGCAAATTAGCGGATAAATTGCCGGCGCTGGCCAAAGAAGAATGCATGCAACATGATCTCAGAGGGCGGCCCGACATTAGCATAACAGTATTATTGTTTTTACAAGAGGCTTTCAGTAAGTAACTCAACACATTTTTTGTGAAAAAAAGGTGAGTTTTATTCAGAATCCCAATACAGCATATTATGCCCCACTCTTTCGTCTACAAAACCCTGTTTTTCAACACAATCTCCGTTCAGTCCGATGGCCTTACGCCACCTTACTGGGAGGGCCCATATGTCTGCATGGTACAACTCCACTGGTCAACGTCGGAGTCGACGTCTTCGCCGGCCGGAGTGGCCAAGCGGTTCTAGACGCTACGGTCTGGAACCGCGCGACCGCTAAGGTCGCAGGTTCGAATCCTGTCTCGGGCATGGATGTGTGTGATGTCCTTAGGTTAGTTAGGTTTAAGTAGTTCTAAGTTCTAGGGGACTGCTGACCTCAGAAGTTAAGTCCCATAGTGCTCAGAGCCATTTTCGACGTTTTCCTGCATAAATAACCTCCCCATCATTCACGTACTACTTCCTGCAGAGTGCGTGTTCTCATTAGTCCAAAGAGATGGACGTCGTAAGGTGCGAGATCCGGGATGTAGAGGGGATGAGGAAGGTGAGTCCAACGGAGTTTTGTGAGTTCCTCTCGGGTGCAGAGACTTGTATGCGGCCTTGCAGTATCGTGGAGAAGGAGAAGTTCGTTTGGATTTATGTGGTGACGAACACGCTGAAGTCGTTCCTTCAATCTCCTGAGGGTATCGCACTATGCTTCAGGACTGGCAGTGAGGGAGGACATCAAACAGAATAAACCCTCTTGAGTCCCAGAAGAGCACCATGACTTTACCGGTAGAGAGTGCGGCTTTGAACGTTTTGTGTTGTGGCGCCACTCCATAGATTGGCATTTTGCTTCCGAGTCGAAGTGATGAAACCACGTTTCATCGCCTGTGACGATGTTCGACAAGTATCAGCCTCGTAATGTGCAAGCAATGCTGCACAAATGGAAATTCGTTGCTCTTTATGGTCTTCTGTTAGGCAGTGAGGAGCCCAGCAGGCACACACCTTTGAGTGTCCCGATAGGTGGACGAGTGTGTCAGCACTAACAGCAGAGGCGTCCAGCTGAGCAGCGACGTCTTTGATTGTGATCCGTCGATCACCTCGAAACAGTGTGTCCGCACGTTCCAACACTGCAGGAGTCACAACTGTGTGCGGCCGGCCGGCAAGCCGGAGATTGGACAGGTTTCCGCGACCTTGTAAGGATGATGACACGCCCTGCCCAACGACTCACCGTGCTTTTGATCACTGCCAGACCTTTGTAGACATTCTGCAAGCGCCAACGAACATCTGCGATGCTCTAGTTTTCGGCCAAAAGAAACTCAGTGACACCTGTCTGCTTTTAAGACACCTCCGTTGCAGACGCCAGTTTGAAGGCTACGTAAAGGGAACTATATGAAACAATAGGGGCTGAAGCAGGAATATTCCACGACGTCTCACAGCAAATTCTGCAATTTTTCAACCGAAATTGGCCAAGAAAAAATGTTTTGCATTACTGATCGACCGCCCCTTGTAATATTGTTCCTCAAATTCATTCAAAAAATGAACTCTATTACTTCCTTACCGACCTAGCAGTAACGTAATTGTTTGGTTCTATATCTACATATATATATCCTGCACAGCGCGTTGAGAAGGAACTTGCCTATCAATATTATAGGGCTTCTGTCCCATTCCATTCGCATACCAAACGAGAGAAAAATGACGGTCTTTTTTCCTCTCTACACGCTTGAACCTCTCGTATCTTATACTCAAGATGCAGAAGGTTAGACAGTTTTGCTCAAATACAGGTTCTCTAAATTCGCAAGAACTGTATCATCTTTCTTTCAAAAATTTCCACTTAAGTTTCTCAAGACTCTCTGTCACACTGTCGTAAGCGCTATACCGACCTGTTACGATACTAGCAGTGCGTCTCTTAGGCTTGTATGCCTCCTGCAAAATGCTGGAGAAATACAGTTGAATTAGTCAACACTGGCGTCTTTTGTACTATTTCCATTACAAATGCACAGCACTTCCCCAAAACCGTTCCAACAAATCTAATTCCACCATTCGTTTCCCTACCACTGACTTTCTACGTTCGTCTCATTTTGCGTTACCTTTTCACACACAACAAAACAAAGGAAACGACACACCACGAAGGAATTATCCGAATGGGACAGAAACTGGCAATCGTAATATACATGTAAGGACAAACAAACGATTACAGTTTCAGGAAAACTGACTGATATGTTTTTTAGAAAGAACTTCACTAACTGAGCAAGTCGATAACGCGTTGGTCTACAGCTGGCCCTTATGGAAGCAGTTATTCGGCCTGGAAACCATTGACAGATCTGTTGGGTTTCCTCCTGATGGATATCGCGTTAAATGCTGTCCAATTGGCGCAATACATCGTCGAAATCCCGAGATGGTTGAGGGCCCTGCTGATAATGTTACGAACGTTTTCAATTGGGGGAGGGGGGGGGTGATTCGGCGATCTTTCTGGCCAAGGTAGGGTTTTAGGGTTTGGCAAGCACGAAGACAGTAAAAACTTTCGCCGTGTGCGGGAGGGCATTAACTTTCTGAAATGTAAGTCCAGGATGGCTTGACATGAAGGGCAACAAGACGGAGCATAGAATATCGTCGATGTACCACTGTGTTGTAAGAGTGCCGCGGATGACACCCCAAAGGGTCGTGCTATGAAAAGAAATGGCACCCCAGGCCGTATGGCGGCGACAGTCAGGTTGGTATCCCATCTCTGTCTAGGGCGTCTGCTGACCCGACTAGGCTGGTCTTTGAGGCTCAGTTCGAAGCGGGAGTCATCACTGAAGACAATTCTACTCTAGTCAATGACATTCCAAGCCAAAGACGAGTCTGGAGATGCCCCATACACTGATGGGATACCAACATGACTGTTGACCACCGTACGGCCCGACAACCGTGAGTAATGATCTGAGGTGCCATTTCTTTTCATTGCAGGACACCTTTGGTTGTCATCCGCGGCACCCTTACAGCAAAGCGGTACGTCGACGATATTCTACTTCCCGTTTTGTTGCTCTGGGCTTGCATTTTAGCAAGATAATGTCCGCCCGCACACGGTGAGAGTTTCCCAATGCGTGTCTTCGCGCTTGCCAAATCCTAACTTGGTTGGCAAGCCGCCAGTTAGGAACCTTTGGAGTAGTATGAGCAGGAACTTCCAACTAGCTCGAGATTTTGACGATCTAACGCGCCGACTGGACAGAATTTGGCACGATATCGCTCAAGAGGACATCCAACATATCTGTCAATCAATGCCAAGCCAAATAACTGCTTGAACAAGGGACAGAGGTGGACCGATCCGTTATTGACTTGCTAAATTAGTGAAGCTCTTTCTCTTGAATAAATCATTCAATTTTGGTGAAATTGTAATCATTTGTTTGTCGATACATGTACATTACATCCATCAATTTCCGCCCCACTCAGATAATTCCTTCCTTACGCGCCGCTTTTTTTTGTCTTAAAGTGTATCCCAAAATATTTATATAAGATTACATGCTGCAGACGTTCGCCACCAATAGTTTCCAGAATGTATTCATTCGTTCAGGGGACTAAATATGTTTCTGTCCACATAAATGTTCATCTAATATCAGTCGCGTATCATTCTACCAATTATCAGGCAAATATACGGTAATTACTTGTCCATCGGTTCCGGCAGAGAAAAGATGCCAGGTCATACAGATCTGCCGCAGCGCCAACATGCCTCAGCTCGCCGCCCATCTGAACATCTGTAAAACGAAGCCGGCCGTGGTGGCCGAGCGGTTCTAGGCGCTACAGTCTGGAACTGTGCGACCGCTATGGTCGCAGGTTCGAATCCTGTCTCGGACATGGATGTGTGTGATGGCCTTAGGTTAGGTAGGTTTAAGTAGTTCTAAGTTCTAGGGGACTGATGACCTCAGAAGTTATGTCCCATAGTGCTTAGAGCCATTTGAATTTTTAAACCGTTCTTGACTTCCTCATAAGCTATTTAGCTCTGCCTTCTTGCAGGAGATGGACATAGTATGGAAACACGGAATCCGCATGTCCGCAGCTCGCGGTCTAATGGCTAATGTTGATGCCTCTGTTCGTAGGGTCCCGGGTTCGATTCCCGGCCGGGTTGGGGTTTTTCTCTGTCAGAGGACTGTGCGTTTGTGTTGTCCTCATCATTTAATCATCATCATCATCATTCGTGACAGTGGCTAGTTTGGACTGCGCAAAAATTGGGACTTTGTATGGGCGCTGATGTCTGCGCAGTTGAGCGCCCCACAAACCCGCAACACATTACCTTGCCTAATACGGTGTTGGGAACCTCTTGGCATTCTGACAGCTCCCACACGTCTCTGAATGAATAGATACAGGTCCTGAATGGTTTTCAGGGGTATCTTGTACCACTAATCCCGCAAAATAGTGGCAAGTTCAGGTAAAGATAATGAATGTAGCATGCACCATTCTCTCCAGAGTTGATCAGAAAGACTCACTATACTAAGATGTGGTCACTGTGGCGGCAAGGGGCGATGCGATAGTTAAAAAAAATGGCTCTGAGCACTATGGGACTTAACATCTGAGGTCATCAGTCCCCTAGAACTTAGAACTACTTAAACCTAACTAACCTAAGGACATCACACACATCCATGCCCGAGGCAGGATTCGAACCTGCGACCGTAGCGGTCGCGCGGTTTCAGACTGTAGCGCCTAGAACCGCTCGGCCACCAGGGCCGGCGATGCGATAGTTCATCGCTGTAGTCATAAAACCAGTACTGATCGATGCCAGCAGTGTGAACAGGGGACCTGCCATCTTGGAACACAGCATCACAATTGAGGAACAAACATTGTGCCATGGGATGGACATGATTATCCAGAATGGTTACATAGTCCTTGGCAGTCATGCGAGCCTGCACAGTATTCGTGGGGCCCATGGAATACCACTATATGGCTACCCGGACCATCACCAAGCACCAGCCATGTTCCACTCTTGGAACGTTAACTCAGCCAGAAGTTGGAAATGGTGTGAAACAAGACTCATCCGACTAAATAACTTTCTTCCGTTGCTTCACAGTCCACGTTTTATGGCTTAGGCAACACGTTTTACTTTTACGAGTATTTGCATCACTGCTGTGTGGTTCTGTAATTCCAGCTCGCCCTGCAGTTCCCTAGTTATGGAGCTCCCTCCGTGTTGTTTTGCTGCTGACAGAGTTCGCGAGTGCGACATTTCGTTCTGTGGTGACCTTTGCAGCTGACGTCCTCTTACTTTTCGTCACAGTCCTCTTCAGTGGCTGTCACGATCAATCAATACACCCTCTCATCGGTATTGTGACTAAGCGGATGATATTTTTACGCTTTCCCTGTATGCGGTATATCTTCTTCGATACGTTGTCTCTTGAAACACTAAATACTTCGGCTGCCTGGTTACGGAAGGCACCAACAATCTGCCCACGTTCGAATTGGCTCCAGCATAATGCACTCACAACTACAAAGAACTCTGTTTCAACCACGACTGACGTTTGCTATGTATTGAGGACCTCACGCAGGTGCTTTTCATGGTCAAATACTTAGAACAGCGCAACCTGCAGGCTTAGCTAACACTTGAAATTATGTTCAAGCATGCATTTCTCTAGGCGTTTCCACATTTTTGTCAAAACCCTGTATTCTGGTCTGTGTGACCCGAAAGCAGTAGGAGAGAGTGTTGTACCTAAAGGATGTGGATCGAGGAACACATGATCTATTTTGGTCAGTTTTCTGTATATTTAGGTGCTGTATAATATATTAAAGCTATTTGAAACATGTCGTTAATTCTTCAGTTATAAAATGTTATGCAAGTAAAATTCTATACATCTTTAAAACAAGTTGTATAACGTGTGGACGGTGAAGCTATAGTTAGTCGGCCGGGCTCCATCCTGTACCTTGAAGCCGGCTGGAGCGCTACAGTCTGGAACCGCGCGACCGCTGCGGTCGCAGGTTCGAATCCTGCCTCGGGCATGGATGTGTGTGATGTCCCTAGGTTAGTTAGGTTTAAGTAGTTCTAATTCCTAGGGGACTGATGACCTCAGAAGTTAAGTCCTATAGTGCTAAGAGCCATTTGAACCATTTTTTTTGTACCTTGAAACATGTCTTTTGCCATGGAACATGTGATATATGCATATTTATTGAGTTTCGTTAATGTGTCAACAGTTTCACCTGTCTTGAAAATGGAAATTTGTGTTAGTTTCTAGTAGATTCAGTTTCAAAAATGTATTTAACCTGCAATTGGTTTCATAACACTTTTTCTTAATTTAATTTAACTTGCTGATTACTGGTGTATAATAGAGAGTAGTCCAGGAGACAGACAACTAAATACAGCACTGACAAGATTTTCTCGACTGTAACGCTGTACACGACCAGTTGTCCCGGAATATATTTTCACATTTGAAAAAACCTTGATTATCAGTAGCGGCTTCTTTTATAAATTCAGAAAACGGCTGCAGCACATAAAAACTGAGTGCCATCATTTAAAAATGGAATAGAAAAATATATTAAACTTATATTAAGGGCTGGTTAGATGCGATAGTGTGAAGGCAGTTCAAAGATGCAACACACACCCCTACTCCTTTTTTATTTAAATCTTTCCTCTTTACAAAAACGATATGTTTGTGAATATCAATGACTTTACCTATAGAGGGTGACTAAATTAGTTACCTAAAAGTAACGTTAAATAACACAGGAGATTTACTTGCTTCAAAAAATTTATTCTCAGCTCCGAAATTGACAGAACGTCAAGTTTCTTTAAACAAATGTTCCATGTGGCTTCCTGTTACCACATAGCAGATACTACATCAGTACGAAATTCATCCCCAGATGCGCGAAAGCATGCCAGCATCTAACTCAAACAGTTGACAACTTTCTCTCGACGTACCGCACAACCTGTTTCCACGAACCGATCAGTCCATGCTTTTATAGTCTTTGCCTGAAGCACAGCTTTGTGATATTCCGTTCTGAAGATTTTTCTTACAACAATTGGTGAATGCGATTCGTGATACCTCAAGCAAAACTTAACAAGTTGCTATACGTCTCCATTGGTATGCGGTCACACACTGTATCCGCATGACGAGCGAATGGAGCGACATTTGGAGGCGTAGGATGGAAACTTGAGAACACTGAAGAGCCTCCGGTGAATAATCAGTCAGTGGTTTAGAAATCATTTATTGTTACTTTTAAGTAACTAATTCAGTATAATTGTGTATGTGTAAGAGCTGTTTGTGACTCAAAAAATTATTCAGATCGTTAAATTAATTTTATAACAGACGATAATTGTTATGTACCCTGTTTTCGACTCGATACGACCCAAAAAGTTATCTTTCTACTTTCTCGTCTCATTTCAGCATTTTTTGTGTGATATGCTTTCATGTTACATTTGAGGAATATTTAATAATTCAGGCATTGTCAACACTTGTCTCGTTTCTCTTTACTGATCACATGAAATCCCGCTGCCAGAGTGTTCTGCTGATTTCTCTATTGCTTTAGCATCGTAACGTAGCTCCTGAATGCTCATGTGAGCAAATCACCACCTGATGTTGAGATAGGAACGATTCTAAGTACTTCTGATAGTGAAGACTCTACATATCATTTTGAAGGCAGCATGAGTAATGTTTCTAAAAATGAGAATTATGATGAGTCCTACAGAGTACTTTCAGCAGTACAGAAAATATTTCTACGAGAAACCATACTACACAATGCACTGAGGAAGCTCCATCCGCTTCTGCAAAACATCGAGGTATAATGATTCTGCTTTAACCTAACAGCGAACTGAGAGATTAAAATGTAGCTTGTGGCCCTTCTTTTGTGTTTGGGAGAGCAGCTGCTAAAAAAGGAAGGTACACTGTTAAGAAATAATCCTTTTTTGCATTTTGGGAGAGCAGCTAGTAAAAAGGGATGTTGCAGTATTAGGAAATACAGGGAGACGACACGTCATAGGATAGCGATATGCACATATACAGATGGCGGTAGTATCGGGTACACAAGGTACAAAAGGGCAGCGCATTGACGGAGCTCCAGGTCGTTCATGCGAAAGGATTTCCGACGTTATTATGGCCGCACGATGGGACTTTGACTTTGTACGCGGATTGGTTGTTGGAGCTAAAGGCATGCGACATTCCATTTCGGAACTCGCATGGAACTCGGAATGGCAAGAGTGTGCCGAGAATACCAAATTTTAGGCGTACCTCTCATCATCCACATGGGTTCCAAAAGAAATCCGTTGGAATTCGATTACTCGATAAATAGTAAAATTCTCAAGGCTGTCAATTCAACTAAGTACCTGGGTGTTAAAATTACGAACAACTTCAGTTGGAAAGACCACATAGATAATATTGTGGCAGGACACTTAGAAGATGCAACAAGTCCACTAAAGAGACAGCTTACACTACACTCGTTCGTCCTCTGTTAGAATATTGCTACGCGGTGTGGGATCCTTACCAGGTGGGATTGACGGAGGACATCGAAAGGGTGCAAAAAAGGGCAGCTCGTTTTGTATTATCAAGTAATAGGGGAGCGAGTGTGGCAGATATGATACGCGAATTGGGATGGAAGTCATTAAAGCAAAGACTTTTTCGTCGCGGCGAGATCTATTTACGAAATTTCAGTCGCCAACTTTCTCTTCCGAATGCGAAAATATTTTGTTGAGCCCCGCCTACATAGGAAGGAATGATTATCAAAATAAAATAAGAGAAGTCAGAGCTCGAACAGAAAGGTTTAGGTGTTCGTTTTTCCCGCGCGCTGTTCGGGAGTGGAATGGTAGAGAGATAGTATGATTGTGGTTCGATGAGCCCTCTGCCAAGCACTTAAATGTGAATTGCAGAGTAGTCATGTAGATGTAGATGTAGATGGCGGACAACACAGTGGCCGACGCCCTGCACTTAACGATCGAGAGCAGCGGCGTTTACTTAGAATTTCAGCGCTAACAGACAAGCAACACTACGCGAAATAACCGCAGAAATGAATGTGGGACGTACGACGAACGTATCCGTTAGGACGGTGTGGCGAAATATGGCGTCAATTGGCTATGGCAGCACACGATCGGCACGTGTGTCTTTGCTAACAGCTCGTGACCGTATCGGTTGGACCTTAGACGACTGAAGAACAGTGGCCTGCTCAGATGAGTCCCGATTTCAGCTGGTAAAAGCTGATGGTGGGGTTCGAGAGTAGCGCAGACTCCATGACGCCATGGACCCAAGTTGTCATCAAGACACGGTGCAAGCTGGTGGTGGCTTGATAATGGTGTGGCCTGTGTTTACAAGGAATGAACTGGGTCCTCTGGTCCAACTGAACTAACTGAGGCTATTTGCAGCCATTCATGGACTTCATGTTCTCAAAACAATGGTGGAATTTTTATGGTTGAGAATGCGCCATGTCATTGGGCCGCAGTTGTTCGCGATTGGTTTGATCAACATTGTGGACAATTGGAGAGAATGATTTTGCCACCCAGATCGCCCGACGTGAATACCATCGAACGTCAATGGGGTATAATCGAGAGGTCAGTTAGTGCACAAAATCCTGCACCGGCAACGCTTTCGCAATCATGGACGGCTATAGAAGCAGCATGGCTCAATATTTCTGCAGTCGACTTCCAACGACTTGTTGAGTCCATGTCACGTCGAGTTGGTGCTCTACGCCGGGCAAAAGGAGCTCCGACACGATATTGGGAGGTATCCCATGATTTTTGTCACCTCAGTGTACACTGACTTTTATGACGAACCATTAACAGCATTTTGGTCCACCTTTCGAACGCAATAAAGCAGCGATCCTGCGTACCAGGGTTTCGACATGTCCTTGGCAGGCTTCCGGAGTTACGTGGCGGCAGATGTCTACGGACAGGTAACGTAATTCCCGTACTGCGGGCCGGTCGCCATTGGACGCGGAGCTAGCGGCTCTATCGCGTTCCACATGTCTTGCATCGGGTTCGGATCAGACAAATTTTGCGGCCAAGACATTAACATGAATTCACTGTTGTGTTCCTCTAACAACTGTATCATTATTCTGGTCTTGTGGCACGAATAGTTGTACTACTGAAAGATGCCGACATCAAGTACGAGTGGATGTAGGGTTCACTTAGTCTACAGCTGTTACAGTGTCTTCCATTAATACCATAGGTCACACGAAGCCCACAAGAATGCCCCCCCTCCCCCAGCAAAATATTGCTCCGACCAGCCTACGTCCATTGGTGGGTGCGTGTTTCGAGCAGCCGTTTGCCAGGATGACGGCGTAATCGAACATGTGGAACTAGTGTAACAATAAAAGTGATACATCCGAGAAGGTGACAGGTTTCCACTGATTCACGGTCCAGACTCAGTGGTAGCGTGGACACTGCAATCGCCATTGGCTCAACAATGTTGTTCTACAGTAATCTGCCGTAGTCTAATGAACCGCACTGTAGAATCCAGTGCCCACTACCTGTGATGGATAATTCTGATCTCTTTCCATTTTCTTGAGCTCAGCATCTCATTCATTGAGATGAGGTGCTGACTCAGCTTTTACAGGCTATTGAATGTCGGAAGCATCGTCAAGGTCCTGATGCCAGCCGAAAGTGTGTGTGTGTGTGTGTGTGTGTGTGTCTGTGTGTGTGTGTGTGTGTGTGTGTGTGTGTGGGTGGGTGGGTGTGTACATGTTTTTGTGTGTAGAGTGGGTTGGATTAACTGTAAAGCCGCGCGGTCTGGGCGTCTTGTGACGGTCCGCGCAGATCCACCCGTCGGAGGTTCGAGTCCTCCCTAGGGCTTGGGTGTGTGTGTCGCCTTAGCGTATAAGTTAGTTTAAGTTAGATTAAGTAGTATGTAAGCTTAGGGGCCGATGATCTCAACAGTTTGGTCCCATAAGACCTTACCACAAATTTCCAAATTTTAACTGTAAACTTGTAACCAAATATGTATATAAAACACTCCACACAACAATTGCAATTACGAAACATGTTACTCTAGACAAACATGAGATAATATCAGTATATCTGTGAATCATTAATTTTGTTTTAATTTGATTCTTTTTCCAAGTAAGATGATGCCTGATTTCTTTTTGTTAATGGATAGGTAATTCACTAATTAGGTACACTATATGATCAGATGTATCCGGACATCCCTACATAATGTAGAACTCAATATTAGATGTCATGGGAGGCGCACCGACCAGTATAAATAAAGTCGGACTATTCTGTTGTCGGTAGAGAAACAGTAACAAGAGAATGGATCGGTCAGGAGAGCTCCGTGAATTTTAACGTGCACAAGTCATCGACTGCCACCTAAGTAACAAATCCATCAGGTACATTTAAACAGTCCTAAAGCTGCCCAAGACAACATTTGTTGCCGGCCGGTGTGGCCAAGCGGTTCTACGCGCTTCAGTCTGGAACCGCGCGACCGCTACGGTCGCAGGCTCGAATTCTGCCTCGAGCATGGATGTGTGTGATGTTCTTAGGTTAGTTAGGTATAAGTAGTTGTAAGTACTAGGGGACTGATGATCTCAGATGTTAAGTCCCATATTGCTCAGAGCCATTTGAACCATTTTAAACAACATTTGTTGATGTAATTGTGAAGTACTAACGGGAAGAAGGAACCACAGCTAAATCAAGACTCGGCAGATGGCATGTACTACCAGACAACGCCCGTCGGACATTGCGAAGGATAATCGTAATACATCGCATGGAATCAGCAGAAGGAACCATTCATCTGTTCCAAAGCGCTACCAGCAGCCCAGCTAGCAGAATGGCAGTGCGTAGGGAATTAAAAAGAATGGACTACATTTGTCGAGCGGCTCCTCATAGGCCACAGATTTCTGTAGTCAATGCTAAGCACCACTTGAGGTGGTGTAGGAGCGACATCACTGGACAGTGGATGACTGTAGACTAGTGATTTGGAATGATGAATCACAATATACCCTATGGCAATCTGATGAAGTGGTTGGTTGGTTGTTTTTGGGGAAGGAGACCAGACAGCGAGGTCATCGGTCTCATTAGGGAAGGACGGGGAAGGAAGTCGGCCGTGCCCTTTGAAAGGAACCATCCCGGCATTTGCCTGGAGCGATTTAGGGAAATCACGGAAAACCTAAATCAGGATGGCCGGACGCGGGATTGAACCGCCGTCCTCCCGAATGCGAGTCCAGTGTCTAACCACTGCGCCACCTCGCGCGGTCTGATGAAGTGGTCTGGGTTTCGCGAATGCCTGGATAGCGTTACCTGCCATCATATGTAGCACCAGCAGTGAAGTACGGAGGGGGTGGCGATACGATATGGTGGTGTTTTTCGTCTTTAGCGTGTGGTCCCCCAGCTTAAGAAAACACTAAATTTGGAAGACTGTGGACACATTTTATTGCAATGCATACTGCGTACCGTGGGAGAACAGTTCGGATACGATGATTGTTTGCATCAGTAGGACAATGCACCCTATCATAAAGCAGCATCTGTGAGGCAATGGTTTCTGCAAAATAATATTCTTGAAATGGACTGGCGTGCCAATAGTCGTTTGGGATGAGTTAGAGCATCGACTTCGCTGCAGAGCGCACTGTCCAACATCAGTACCTTCTCTGGTTTCGACTCTTAAGGAAGAATAGTCTATCAGTTCTTCACAGACATCCAGGCACCACATTGAAAGTGGCCCTTGCAGATTTCAAGCCGTCATAAAGCCTCAGGATGGACACAAATCATATTAATATCAACCAAGAGTTGTCTAGATACTTTTGACTCAATGGAGTATGTAATACACAGAACTGACGATTGTAACACGTACAAATTGTGGATAGCTGTTGGTCACGAAACCAAAAAGCCAATTAAAAGAATAAATAAATAAAAATGATTTAGAGAAGGACCAAAAAAAGGAAGATTAGAGAAATTTGGGTGTATAGTGAGATATGGTAGTGACTTGGCGCCTGTCGCCTCAAACTACATGTCTAAAGGTCCAACATTCATTCTTTCATTTTTTTCTATTACTAAATAGCTTCTCCAAACTCTAGCAATCATTTGTATATGTGTAATATGCTAAATTGCCCCGATTTTAGGAGTCCACACTAAACTGTAGGTCCTCGTGTACCCGGTTGCTTTAGACAGTTGAAAGGTCGGTGGAAGGCGGAGGTATGCCGTCCACTGTGGTGTTCAAGCAATCCTTCGAGGTAAGTATTTTTCTTTCTCTCTTTCCATAAATGGGGCAAAAATGGAGCGAACTACGCTCACCGGCAGAGACCGTTGCCCACGGCGGCATACAAAACTGATGACTTCAGTGGGCCGGACAACACTGAAACTGGAGGCGTGCAATCTGGCCCGGAGACTCGCTATTGTTCCTCTTTTCTAATGGTACGCTTCAAGTGACATACGGCACAATGAGGTGTTTAACCCACAGTGTATGGATGCTGTAGTTCAGGCAGGAGATAGTTCTGGGACGGTTTATTATTTTTTTTTTCACCTACCATGAGTGGGCCTGCTCAGTCATGTAGCAACGGACATGAACCAAGATGTTTATTTCAACAATCTCGGTGAACAAGTCTTACTCTTTCTTCTATACTTCATGATGGGTATACTGTGGAATTTTCCATCTTCCAAGATCACAACAGTCGTGTTAACAGGGCTGTACGCTTACGTTCTTGGTTCGATGAACACTCAGGCAACCTAATGCACCTCGGCTGACCAGCTTAATCACCCGATCTTTGTCATATAGAAAATGACAGTGACAATTTGGAACAGCGAATGAAACGTACCAGACACAGAAGACGCACCATTAGGTATGCCAAAATCCTCACAGGTGCTTAGGACAGCAATCGAATAATGGTAAGATTGCTATTGGGTGCGCAATTTCCGGGCTATATTCTTTTTGGCCATCTTGTTAGACTTGGAAACAGAGAATATTGGCAACTAACGGCAGCTGGTCCCTGAACAGCTCAAATGATGTTCGTTAGTGTTAGCCCAGCGATACTTGGAACAGTAACATGTGATTCTGTTTCGAAGCAGGGACGTTATGGTTATGAATCAGCGTTCACACTGCGCGCTGGGTAGGGATGCCGGTTATTATTGAAACAACTGGTTTTCGATTACATCGTTTTCTTTCACGCTGGTTTAACCCGACTGTTGAAATCGTTGAAAATCACCGGTTTCTGAAATAACCGATTTTCGGTTTTTTATTCCCAAAACTTCCTATAATAAAGCTAGAAACCGAACAAAGACTGGAGAATTTTGACTCTCTGTTTCAAGATACATAGAATCAAATATTAAATTAAACAGGCAAATAAAAGAAAGTCCATCCACCGTTAACTGTTTTCCCGAAAAGTGATAAAAGATAGAGTACTACAGAAAATCCCAGTATTCTCCTATTGATTCTAATTTTTTGTATCTCTGCTCAAAAATCATGTTGTAATCGGGGATCATACCAGTATTTGGGCACTATAAATAGTCAGTGCTAAAGGGTGAAAACGGAGGTCGAAGAACTTGTCCGTTTTCAAAGGATACAGGAAGAAAAAACCATATTATGTAGATATAGGCAGCAGATCAGTTACTTTCTACTTTTCTTGTGTGCTGTGAATCAACTGTTGTTAAGTTTTGAATTTATTACTATTAACATACATTTCCTTCCTCTTTTATTATTTAAGAGAAATTGTAGAAATTTGTTTAATCTTTTAAAGCAAATGTAGCGTTGTACTTTGTTGGTAAGTCACTTCGCAAAAATATTTCCAGACTAGGGTAGGTGCCATTCTGCAATGTAACAGATGTCTGGCGACGACAGCGAGAAACTATCGTATAGATCAAGTGGACGCAAGTCTTGCGCATTGCACGTACATGCGTAACTTAAGCCACGACACACAGCAACAAGGACATTATCATATCAGCAGTTCTGTACCAATTCTGCCATGTGTTTGTTGCTCGTTTCTGTTGGCATTATTATTGTTCTGGCGTAAGCTGTCGGCAGCACACCAGTCGGCAAATATGTAGCGCTTAGATCAATAGCAGGCACCCAGTCGAGTGCGCCTATCACGAGAGAGGCCAGAGACAGACTCGCAAGCAACATGCCGCCAACGCACTCTCGACCGCAGGTATTTAGACCGCCGCCGCTGACAGGAGCGTCTCAGTCACTCAGTTAGTAACTCGCATTCCAGTTGGCATCTGTCAAAAATGGTTCAAATGGCTCTGAGCACTATGCGACTTAACTTCTGAGGTCATCAGTCGCCTAGAACTTAGAACTAATTAAACCTAACTAACCTAAGGACATCACACACATCCATGCCTGAGGCAGGATTCGAACCTGCGACCGTAGCGGTCACGCGGTTCCAGACTGAAGCGCCTTTAACCGCACGGCCACACCGGCCGGCTGGCATCTGTCAGTTCACATCACCGGCTAGTGCATAGCGACCAGATTAGATGTAACAGCAAGATACCGATATTTTCAGCAAGAGGACTAGTACGGATGAGCTTGTAGCACAACAAATGGATTCTATTAAACATAAGTGGCAGCTATCTATTCATGTAAATAAAGAACTGTGTTAATCCATGTATTCATTTGTGTTGCAGAAAGAGGATACCGGCCACCCGTAACACATCTTCTCCCTTGCTCCCCTGGTACAAGAATCTACAAGGTGCATTCAAGTTCTAAGGCCTCCGACTTTTTTTCTAATTAACTACTCACCCGAAATCGATGAAACTGGCGTTACTTCTCGACGTAATCGCCCTGCAGACGTAAACATTTTTCACAACGCTGACGCCATGATTCCATAGCAGCGGCGAAGGCTTCTTTAGGAGTCTGTTTTGACCACTGGAAAATCGCTGAGGCAATAGCAGCACGGCTGGTGAATGTGCGGCCACGGAGAGTGTCTTTCATTGTTGGAAAAAGCCAAAAGTCACTAGGAGCCAGGTCAGGTGAGTAGGGAGCATGAAGAATCACTTCAAAGTTGTTATCACGAAGAAACTGTTGCGTAACGTTAGCTCGATGTGCGGGTGCGTTGTCTTGGTGAAACAGCACGCGCGCAGCCCTTCCCGGACGTTTTTGTTGCAGTGCAGGAAGGAATTTGTTCTTCAAAACATTTTCGTAGGATGCACCTGTTACCGAAGTGCCCTTTGAAACGCAATGGGTAAGGATTACGCCCTCGCTGTCCCAGAACATAGACACCATCATTTTTTCAGCACTGGCGGTTACCCGAAATTTTTTTGGTGGCGGTGAATCTGTGTGCTTCCATTGAGCTGACTGGCGCTTTGTTTCTGGATTGAAAAATGGCATCCACGTCTCATCCATTGTCACAACCGACGAAAAGAAAGTCCCATTCATGCTGTCGTTGCGCGTCAACATTGCTTGGCAACATGCCACACGGGCAGCCATGTGGTCGTCCATCATCATTCGTAGCACCCACCTGGATGACACTTTTCGCATTTTCAGGTCGTCATGCATGCCAACTCTGGAGGCGATCTGTTCAACAGTCATTCGGCGATCTCCCAAAACAATTCTCTCCACTTTCTCGATCATGTCGTCAGACCGGCTTGTGTGAGCCCGAGGTTGTTTCGGTTTGTTGTCACATGATGTTCTGCCTTCATTAAACTGTCGCACCCACGAACGCACTTTCGACACATCCATAACTCCATCGCCACATGTCTCCTTCAACTGTCGATGAATTTCAATTGGTTTCACACCACGCAAATTCAGAAAACGAATTATTGCACGCTGTTCAAGTAAGGAAAACGTCGCCATTTTAAGTATTTAAAACAGTTCTCATTCTCGCTGCAGGCGGTAAAATTCCATCTGCCGTACGGTGCTGCCATCTCTGGGACGTATTGACAATGAACGCGGCCTCATTTTAAAACAATGCGCATGTTTCTATCTCTTTCCAGTCCGGAGAAAAAAAATCGGAGGCCTTAGAACTTGAATGCACCTCGTACAATTACTAGAATAGTACTCATTGCTTTTCTCATAGTCTATAACAATGCAATATTTCAAACCAATGCAGGTTTTACGAATAAAAATTATTGCTGTTTTAAAAAACGTTTATTTAAAAACGGGAAATTTTAGAACTGTTGCTATGTTTAATTGATATTTCGTTTTTTTACTCGTTTATTAGTAACAAATAAAAAACATCTGTCGTAATCGAGACCAAACAAATACCGAAAAATGCCTATCATTCAGAACTAAAATACCGATATCGGTTTTAACCGGTCTGTTTTTCCCATCCCTAGCGCCGGGACGGGAAGGAATGGGATATTCGTATACTGGACCGGCCCGCGCCTAGCTGGCGCAAGCAGCCGTCCAGTGACCACACTGAGCGCTGGGCCGGGACACGGTAAGGGGAAAAATTCACTTCTCCAATTTTCATGTTGTAAAAACTCTTGACAGTATATAAGACTATCCACATCATTTTATGATCACATATTTTCCCTAAAATTCTTACTTTTCCCTTGAAAAAACAAAACGCTTACGTTTCGTTTTGCGTGATTTTTTAGTTCCGTAATATTTCTCAACAGATTTTGAAAAAAGTATGCGGTTAAAAAATCTGATCTGTGTAGAAGAAGTAGTGTAGTATCGTAGCTTCTTAATTAAAATCCATTTACCTATTCATAATTCGTAATAGTTATTGTGAAATGACGCTAGTTATCAAGCACTTGTACTTGATTTGCAAATCCTGAAGTGAAAAAGTTTAATAGCGGGTAGCGTACTCTTACGAGTGAAGTAAAGATAAACGTACAAAAAAATTTGAAATGGTAGTTACACTGATATTGCCTCCGTTCACAAGTAAATGCAAGTTACTGAGCGACGTCAATGCCGTGATCACAAGCCGTAGTTCGTGGGTGTCAAACATTGCAGCAATGTATGATTAGAGATCAGTGCAAGCCTCTTGTTAGCCCCTCATGTTATTTTATTGATCAGTGTTCAGAAAACTCCAAAGATATACGAATTTTTCTTTCGGTGACGACCGATTAGACTGGCTATGGTTTTACGATACGCCACACTTGAAGTTATAAAAGGCAAGAGCCCACAATTAGTAGAATGTTCATTTTGTATTTGGAACTAGAAAAGACGAAGAAGTTATTCTAAGATGAAACTGCTGAGGATGGACTACAGCAAAATCTAGCGACGTTCTAGTTAATTGGTTTCTACTTGGAGATGAGAAACGGCAGAGGCTTGTATCTATAAGATGTTTCTACGTCTGACTAATGCATAGTATGTTCCGTTTTGACATTTTCATTTTCGTATTTCTGTGAGAGTGTAGTACCGCAAGTTGCAAATAATTATATCTCACCTCAGTCCCTAAGGAGTTTCGATATCGAGTTTCATATTTTAACAGAAAGAGGGAAGCAATTTTAGGATTTAATTTCCTGTCGATGTCGAGCTAGTTAGAGACCGTTAACAAAAAGAATAATGGGCAGTTTCAGCAAATCTTCACACAGCAGGGAAGGTAAACGAATTACTGCCGATCGATGCAGATATGCGCGTTTTTGCCCCCCCCCCCCCCCCCCCACCCTTGGCGGCCGAGCTGCACCGGCAAGAGAATCCCCACTCTTGGACTGCTGACATGCAAGGTCGTAAATAACACAGATGCAACCACCAGCTTTTCACCCCTAGTCAGTGTACTATCGTATAGAACAATGCCTTCGTTACTTTATAGGAACTGAATTGACAGTGCAGTGCAGTAGCTCGTCGTGTTTTTAAGCACAGAAGAAATAAGTTATGGACTCGTCCCATGAATAGCGACAGACATTTAGGAGAGGTTTTTGCTTTAAATTAACAAATAAAGTTTCCCGAAAAATTTTATTTTTATTACTGAATGAATCACCATACACTTCCTGAAAAAAGAAATTAGTACACCTGGAAAGACGGCATCGATTTTGAATCTATGCTGGCATATGCCACATGCGGTATAGTAGATATGCGGATAATGGTTCCCACGTCGTCCGCCAACAGGTAGCGTAGTGGCATAGGTCCCCATTAATAGGGAATGCTCACAGCCAGGAGGCTCAGTGTGGTGCAAATATGTGAAGGAAGAAGGTAACCATGCTACAGAGATCACTCGGGCTTCCTAAAACCAACTGAGCAAGTTTGGAAGGAGTTAAACGATGACCTTCCGAGTGGCGGGATGGCGCTTTCGGAGAACTGCCACACAACGTTGCTGGTATCAGTGGTCACGTCAACATTCTCACACTGTAGACGAGGTTCTGGACGCCCACGCAGCACACACGCCCGCCAGGATCGTCGAATCGTATGGGCAGCGGTGGCAGCTCGTACTGCTACCACAGCACAGATACGAGTGCTCGTGAGCCCAGCTTGTCAACACGAACAGTAGCGAACCCGTTATTAGCAGTAGGATTTCGGGCACGCGCACCTCTAGCCCGTCTTTCACTCACGCCGCAGCACAAACAAGTACGGCGTGACTGGTCCCTTCAGAGGATCACTTGGAAGATGGAATGGCGCACCGTGGTCTTCAGTGCTGAAAGCAGATTCTGCCTGCACCCCAGTGATGGTCGTTTGCACGTACGACGTAGATCTGGTGAGTGCTGTCTCCTACAGTGTTTTGTCCTTTTCAAGTTGCAAAAATTCTTCAACATTTTTCCCCATAAATTTTTCCCACTTTTTTGTTAATGATGCGATAGTTGGTAGAGGTGATGGTTCATCGACTGGAGGCAATGACGACCTCTCAGAATGATCCTCCGTCTTGTGACACAGGCAAAGTGATAGGCTAAAATTCTTGACATGGTGCCGTTTGGCTGACTGGTTCAGTTTCCGCTATCAAGGAACTGTGCACAGCTCTTTTAAAGATACCTTGTATGAAATTATGATGAAACAAAGGCCAAGTGGAACTACATTTCCATGGACTTTTTCCTGGATCACCTGGTCATATTTTGCCAAGTTTTATCGATAACTGTGTCTAAAGTGTTTCCATTTCTATTTCACTATTTTAATTTGAAGAATAATAAAAAAGTGTTAAACATATGGTTCCCTATTGTTACAGGTGTACACTACTGACCACGAAGATGACGTGCTACAGACGCGAAATTTAACCTACAAGAAGAAGATGCTGTGATACGCAAATGATTGGCTTTTCAGAGCATGCACACAAGGTTGGTGCCGGTGGCGACACCTACAACGTGCTGACATGAGGAAAGTTTCCAACCGATTTCTCGTACACAAACAGCAGTTGACCGGCGTTGCCCGGTGAAACGTTGTTGTGATGCCACGTGTAAGGAGGAGAAATGCGTACCATCACGTTTCCGACTTCGATAAAGGTCGGATTGTAGCCTATCGCGATTGCGGTTTATCGTATCGCGACATTGCTGCTCGCGTTGGTCGAGATCCAATGACTGTTAGCAGAATATGGAATCGGTGGGTTCAGGAGGGTTATACGGAACGCCGTGCTGGATTCCAACAGCCTCGTATCAATAGCAGTCGAGAGGACAGGCATCTTATCCGCATGGCTGTAACAGATCGTGCAGCCACGTCTCGATCCCTGAGTCAACAGATGGGGACGTTTGCAAGCCAACAACCATCTGCACGAACAGTTCGACGACGTTTGCAGCAGCATGGACTATCAGCTCGGAGACCATGGCTGCGGTGTTAGACGTTGCATCACATACAGGAGCGCCTGAGTTGGTGTACTCAACAACGAACCTGCGTGCACGAATGGCAAAACGTCATTTTTTCGGATGAATCCAGGTTCTGTTTACAGCATCATGACGGTCGCATCCGTGTTTGGCGACATCGCGGTGAACGCACATTCGAAGCGTGTAATCGTCATCGCCATACTGGCGTATCACCCGGCGTGATGGTATGGTGTGCCATTGGTTTCACGTCTCGGTCACCTCTTGTTCGCATTGACGGCACTTTGAACAGTGGACGTTACATTTCAGATGTGTTACGACCCTTGGCTCTACCCTTCATTCGATCCCGGGGAAACCCTACACTTCAGCAGGATAATGCACGACCGCATGTTGCAGGTCCTGCACGGGCCTTTATGGAGACAGAAAATGTTCAACTGCTGCCCTGGCCAGCACATTCTTCAGATGTCTCACCAACTGAAAACGTCTGGTCAATGGTGGCCGAGCAACTGGCTCGTCACAATACGCCAGTCACTACTCTCGATGACCTGTGTTATCGTGTTGAAGCTGCATGGGCAGTTGTACCTGTACACGCCATCCAAGCTCTGACTCAATGCCCAGGCGTATCAAGGCCATTATTACGGCCAGAGGTGGTTGTTCTGGGTACTGTTTTCTCAGGGTCTATGCACCCAACCTGCGTGAAAATGTAGTCACATGTCAGTTCTAGTATAATATATTTGTCCAATGAATACCCGTTTATCATCTGCATTTCTTCTTGGTGTAGCAATTTTAATGGCCAGTAGTGTATGATTAAACCAAGGCCAAGTGAAACTACATTTCGATGGACTTTTTCCTGAATCACCTGATCATATTTTGCCAAGTTTGATCGAAAACTGTCTCTAAGGTGTTTCCATTTCTGTTTCACCATTTTAATTTGAATAATAATAAAAAGGTGTTAAACATATGGTTCCCTGTTGTTACAGATGTATGAAAAAAGGTGAACTAAGTAAATCTAGATTGACTAAGTAAATTTGGATGTATCGTTACAATAATTGTAATTTTTCTCACTGATTGTGAAATGTGAAGGATTTCTACTTTAATAAAATAATGAAAAGGAAAACAAATTGTGCAATGAGACTTCGAATGAAAGCAAGAGGGAGACGCCTGCTGCGTGTAATGCAGAAGCTCAAGCGTAGGTTCACCAGCTTGCGCCGGCCACCAGCTCGCGCCGGAAATATTCAACATTGTGGATGACGTCGAAGCGGCGCTACCCGGCTCACGCCATGCCGTCACAGCTCGGCCGCCATTGTGAACACCACAATGCAAAACAATGAGTTTGTTAGCCCGGAGCGTCACGGCTCGGCTCACCACATGTCGGCCGGCGCGCAATGTGAACACACACTAATTCATGAGAAACGCGATAAATATTTTTTTTTCCTCTGACTGCTTTTATTTTACAAAAAGAGAGTTTGTTACAGAATATCTATACACATACTCCTCATGACAGTGTACAGTGCATGGCGGAAAGGACGCTGTTCCATTGCTAGCCATGCCGTGTTGCAAACACACAGGTATATATAGGGTGTTTCAAAGAGAATGACACGATTTTGGACGGTAATAATTACGAAACATGGGACGTGTTGGCTAGGATTTTTTTTTTTTTTTTTTTTTTGAGTGGCCGTGGCCTAGAGTTTCAGAAAGTCGCCGTTAGATGTCAGTCAATGCGTTTCTCAGTTTGCAGTCAGTCAGAAGTAAGATGGCATCCGCTGAACAGAAGGCATTTTGTGTGCTGCAGTTTGCAAAGAGTGAAACAGTGATTTCAGTCCAGCGTGCTTTTCGTCTGAGTTTTGGCATTGATTCTCTTACACCAAAAAACATTCGTCGTTGGTATAGCCAACCTGAAGAGACAAAATGCTTGTGCAAATGTAAGATTCCAGGTCGAACTCTCGAACTCTCACTTCTGATGACATGATGTAATAATTCGGCAAACTTTTCAGTGGAGTCCACGAAAGTCTACTCACCGCGCAAGCAGAGAACTGGCAATGCGTCATACGACTGACTGGTGACTGTTAAGGCGTCGTTTGGTCTATAAACCATGTAAGTAGGCTGTTTAGGTTTTCTTATTGGTAACGCCACGTAGCGCTCTGTATGAAAAAGGACTACAGTGGGTCTACACCTTTGCTGACTCACCAATACCATTATTTCTACAAGGACTGTAGTGGGTCTGCACCTCTGGTGGCCCACCAATACCATACTCTCTACCAGGACTACAGTGGTCTGCTCTGTGATGACCTACCTACAATATTCTTCAAAACTTCGAATGACTCTGCTGTGGGTTTACTCTGTTGTGGCCCATTACCTGTCTGCATGTCGAGAGTCAGCACTGTCTTTCTGTTGGAAGGACAACACTACTTCTTTAAGACTGCATGGAAATCCACTACTTCTGTGTGCATTTTCTTTTATTGTTCAGACTTTGAGAAAAACACTGCAATTTTACTGTGATGAATGATCAGGACTGTCTTTATGGACTGTGAATTTTAGCTTTTGACCAACATTGTATCAATAAGTGTGTGCATTTGATATCTTTGTTATTGTAATTATGAAAAATTTTATCAAATCATTATTGGCCACTGCCCAAAACAATTTGTAAAATTTTTTGTGGGGAGCATGGGGGCTATGTAAGTGGCTGTTTAGGTTTTCTTATTGGTAACGCCACGTAGCGCTCTGTATGAAAATCACTAGCTGTGCTGTGGGCAGCCTGTGGCTAGTTTGCATTGTTGTCTGCCATTGTAATGTTGGGCAGCTGGATGTTAACAGCGCGTAGCGTTGCGCAGTTGGAGGTGAGCCGCCAGCAGTGGTGGATGTGGGGAGAGAAATGGCGGAGTTTTGAAATTTGTAAGACTGGATGTCATGAACTGCTATGTATATTATGATTTTTCAACACTATTAAGGTAAATACATTGTTTGTTCTCTATCAAAATATTTCATTTGCTAACTATGCCTATCAGTAGTTAGTGCCTTCAGTAGTTTGAATCTTTTATTTAGCTGGCAGTAGTGGCGCTCGCTGTACTGCAGTAGTTCGAGTAATGAAGATTTTTGTGAGGTAAGTGATGTGTGAAAGGTATAGGTTAATGTTAGTCAAGGCCATTCTTTTGTAGGGATTTTTGAAAGTCAGATTGCGTTGCGCTAAAAATATTGTGTGTCAGTTTAAGCACAGTCGTATATAATTGTTCAAAGGGGACGTTTCAACCATACACACTACAATCAGTGCAAGTTCTTCTGACTGCTGATAAAAGGAGAGGAGTTGACTTCAGCAGTACTTTGCTAGAGCACATGGAAGACAGTACATTTTTGCAACGGTTAATTTTCGTTGATGAAGCAACATTTCATGCTAGCGGTAAAGTAAACCAATACAATGTGTGCATATGGGGACTCAAGAACCCTCATGACATTACTGAGCACGAAAGAGACTCACCTAAAGTGAAAGATTTATTTGTGCCATTTCTCTTGAAAAAGTGTATAAAGCACTCCGTCTTTAGGCCACAAGTGGCCCATCGGGACCAACCGACCGCCGTGTCATCCTCAGGTGAGGATGCGGATAGAAGGGACGTGTGGTCAGCACACCGCTCTCCCGGTCGTTAAGATGGTTTTCTTTGACTAGAGCCGCTACTATTCGGTCGAGTCGCTCCTCAATTAGCATCACAAGGCTGAGCGCACCCCGAAAAATGGCAACAGCGCATGGCGGCCTGGATGGTCACCCATCCAAGTGCCGACCACACCCGACAGCGCTTAACTTCGGAGATCTCACGGGAACCGGTGTATCCACAGCGGCAAGGCCATTGCCAAAAAGTGTATAGTCCCTTCTATTTTGAGCAAAACACAGTGACTGGAGTGGGCTGTCTTCAGATGCTGCGGAACAAACTTTTTTCACAACTTCAGGAGGACTCCGATGACTTCAATTTCCAACAAGGTTGAGCTCCACCACACTGGCACAACAACGTACGTCAGTTTCTCAGGGACTCTCTACCTTAACGGCACAGGACCCCGAGACACTGCCCTGGATTCTTGGCCCTAAAGATCGGCAGACATGATACCATATTACATTTTCTTGTGGGAGTATCTGAAGGAAAGTGTGCTCATCTCCCCATTATCTCGTAACACAGAATAAGTGAAGAACAGAATAACAGCCGCCATAATTACTGTAAAAGCAGATACATTGTGTAAAGTTTATGACGAATTTAGCTATCATCTAGAGGTTATTCGTGCTGCTGCTGGTGAACGCATAGAGCATTTGCAATAGCATAGCTAAACCTTTAAAATGTTGTGAATATTTTGCAATCCATGCCATGTTCGTAGTATTTTTTTATCAATAAATATGGAGTTTTGAAATGAGGTCATTCCTTTTGAAACACCCTGTACTCTGCCTGACAAAAAAAGTGAAACAACCAGGAGACATGGTCGGAAGTCAATGCAATTTTGTACACGTACATCGGCAGGTATGCAAATCATTAATGTTGTAATTCACTGGAACGTTTAGAATGGTCATCAGATTGCATTAGTGTCGTTCACATTTAGTGTTGTTATCAGGCCAGACAGAGTGTATGAGTGGCGTGAACAGTTCAGATGTTGAGTGATCACTGTGAAGGACACAGACATGAGAGGCAGCGTTATCAGCAACTGATAGGATTTGTGGGGCTTTGGGATGTGAGATTGGTCTGATGTTGGACTGCTCGAGGATCCAGTCGACCACATCTGATCAGTACAAGGGAGGACTGCAGTATTGTGCACTGAGTACATCGTCACATTTGCGACTGCCACCCGAAAACAAGTAAGCACCATTGGTCAGAGCCTAGCAGCACCCGGATCAGGAAATTACCGTCCCACGCACAGGCTGCCGTTAACACAACAACACAAACGGCTGCGTTTGGAATATTTCCATGATTGGAAAGGACGGACTGCTGATGACTGGCGTCTCATTCTGTTCATCGAGCAATCGCGGTTCGGCACTACTACGGATGACCATCATCTGCGATTATGACGGCGACCTGGGGAGAGTTTCCATTCACCAAATGTTTTAGAGGAGCACAGCAGTTTTACTCCTGACGTCATAGTGTGGGGAGCCATGGGATATGACTGCAGGTAGTGACTGACGGAACTCTGACGGCACAACCGTACGTCACAAACATCCTGCGTCCCCATGTTTTACCTACGGTCGCAGGTTCGAATCCTGCCTCGGGCATGAATGTGTGTGATGTCCTTAGGTTAGTTAGGTTTAAGTAGTTCTAAGTTCTAGGGAACTGATGACCACAGCTGTTAAGTCCCATAGTGTTCAGAGCCATTTGAACCATTTGAACCCATGTTTTACCACTCATGTGACAGTACCATGCTGGCATTTTTCAACAGGACAATGCTCGTTCACATGTGGCACGTGTTTCTGTAAGCTGCCTTCATGTTGGTGAGGTACTCCTGAGGCCTCCATGATCCTCAGATCTGCCCCTGACAGAAGATATGTGTGACAAGCCCAGATGTCAACTTCCCAGTATCCAAGATATCAAGCAAAGACACAGGATGTGGGTCAGTTTGCTTTAGAAGGGAATACAACCGAATCAGCTGAAGCATCCGGACCAGACAGGATACAATGACATACTTACAAAATGAGTTCAAACTTTGTAAAGTTGGCTCGATTTTGTAATCACCGGAATAACATGACATAACCTCTCAACACGTGAAGTTTAATTTCATTTTCTTCTCACCTTCTGGCTGCCTCACTGTTTCGGTCATGACGTGTAATTGCTTTTATATCCCATCAAGAGCTCAAATTACCCTTTTGTGTCCTGACATCTTTGTAGGATGCAGAATCGTTTTGCTGTGAGTCACAATTGTTGATTTTCTAAAATTATTCAGCAGCGTTTAGCGGAAAAATCATCTTCTGCCCTCAACGAATTCCCTTCGAAGTTCACGGAGAATTTCCGTCAACTCTCGTACTTATCGAGCCTATCGGTAACCTTGAACATAATCTGATTACAATGACCACTCTCACGACAAACAGCACGGTTTACGAAAACGTCGGCCATGTGAAAGTCAACACGCACATTTCTTGCGTGACGTCCGGAAAGCCACAGAGATATCCTCGTAGTAGTGAAGCAACTTAAAACAGTTAATAAAGTCTAGTCTTCTGGTCCAGACTATGTACCAATTAGGCTGCTTTCAGAATATGCTGATGCAATAGCTCCATACTTCACAATCAAATACAATCGCTTGCTCGACGAAAGACAGCACCCAAAGACTGGAACATTGCACAGGTCACGCCAATACTTAAGAAAGGTAGTAGCAGTAATCCACTAAATTACAGGCTCATGCCATAAACGTCGATATGCAGCAGGATTCTGAAACATATGCTGTGTTCGAACATTACGAATTACCCCGAAGAGAACGAACTATTGACACACAGTCAACACGGATTTAGAAAACATCGTTCTTGTGAAATATAAGTAGCTCTTCCACACACGAAGTGTTGAGTGCTATTGACAAGGGATTACAAATTGATTCCGTATTTCTAGATTTCCAGAAGGCTTTTGACAATGTACCACACAAGCGGCTCCTAGTGAAATTGCGTGCTTATAAAATATCGTCTCCGTTATGTGACTGGATTCTTGAGTTTCTGTCAGAGATGTCACAGTTCACAGTAATTGACGGAAAGTCATCGAGTAAAACAGAATTGATTTCTGGCGTTCCCCAAGGTATTGTTACAGGCCCTCCGCTGCTCCTTACCTATATAAACGATTCAAGAGACGATCTGGGCAGCCGTCTTAGGTTCTTTGTAGATGATGCTGTCGTTCGTCGTCTAGTAAAGTCATCAGAAGATCAAAACATATTGCAAATAGATTTAGAAAACATATCTGTATGGTTAGAAAATTGGCAGTTGACCCTAAATAATGAAAAGTGTGAGGTTATCCACATGTGTGTTTAAAGAAATCGATTAAACTTCGGTTACACGATAAATCAGTCAAATCTAAAGGCCATAATTTCACTTACACTACTGGCCATTAAAATTCCTACACCAAGAAGAAATGCAGATGATAAATGGGTATTCATTAGACAAATATATTACACTAGAACTGACATGTGATTACATTTTCACGCAATTTGGGTGCAAGAATCCTGAGAAATCAGTACCCAGAACAGCCACCTCTGGCCGTAATAACGGCCTTGATATGCCTGGGCATTGAGTCAAACAGAGCTTGGATGGCGTGTACAGGTACAGCTGCCCATGTAGCTTCAACACCATACCACAGTTCATCAAGAGTAGTGACTGGCGTATTGTGACGAGCCAGTTACTCGGCCACCATTTACCAGACGTTTTCAATTGGTGAGAGATCTGGAGAATGTGCTGGCCAGGGCAGCAGTTGAACATTTTCTGTCTCCAGAAAGGCCCGTACAGGACCTGCAGCATGCGGTCGTGCATTATCCTACTGAAATGTAGGGTTCCACAGGGATCGAATGAAGGGTAGAGCCACGGATCGTAATATATCTTAAATTTAACGCCCACTGTTCAAAGTGCCGTCAATACGAACAAGAGGTGACCGAGACGTGTAACCAATGGCACCCCATACCATCACGCCGGGTGATACGCCTGTATGGCGATGACGAATACGCGCTTCGAATGTGCGTTCACCGCGATGTCGCCAAACACGGATGCGACCATCATGATGCTGTAAACAGAACCTGGATTCATCCGAAAAAATGACGTTTCGCCATTCGTGCACCCAGGTTCGTCGTTGAGTGCACCATCGCGCGCTCCTGTCTGTGATGCAGCGTCAAGGATAACCGCAGCCATGGTCTCCGAGCTGATAGTCCATGGTGCTGCAAACGTCGTCGAACTGTTCGTGCAGATGGTTGTTGTCTTGCAAACGCCCCCATCTGTTGACTCAGAGATCGAGACGTGGCTGCACGATGCGTTACAGCCATGCGGATAAGATGCCTGTCATCTCGACTGCTAGTGATACGAGGCCGTTGGGATCCAGTACAGCGTTCCGTATTACCCTCCTGAACCCACCGATTCCATATTCTGCTAACAGTCATTGGATCTCGACCAACGCGAGCAGCAATGTCGCGATACGATAAACCGCAATCGCGATAGGCTACAATGCGACCTTTATCTAAGTCGGAAACGTGATGGTGCGCATTTCTCCTCCTTACACGAGGTATCAAAACAACGTCTCAGCAGGCAACGCCGGTCAACTGCTGTTTGTGTATGAGAAATCTGTTGGAAACTTTCTTCATGTCAGCACGTTGTAGGTGTCGCCACTGGCACCAGCCTTGTGTGAATGCTCTGAAAAACTAATCGTTTGCATATCACAGCATCTTCTTCCTGTCGGTTAAATTTCGCGTCTGTAGCTCGACATCTTCGTGGTGTAGCAATTTTAATGGCCAGTAGTGTAAATACCAAGGAATTACAGCCACGAACAACTTAAACTTTAAAGAATACACAGAAAACGTTGTGGGGAAGGCAAACCAAAGACTGTGTTTTATTGGCAGAACACATAGTACATGTAACAGATCTACTAAAGAGACTGCCTACACTGCGCTTCTCCGTCCTTTTTCGGAGTATTGCCACGCCGTCTGGGATCCTTACCAGATAGGATTAAAGGAGTACATCAAGAATGTTCAAATGTTATTGCGAAATAGGGGAGAGAGTATCACTGACATGATACAGGATCTGGGGTGGACATAATTAAAACAAAGGCGTTTTTCGTTGCAGCGGAATCTTCTCACGAAATTCCAATCACCAACTTTCTCCCCCGTATTTGAACATATTTTGTTGACGCCGACCTACATAGAGAGAAATGATCATGATAATAAAATTAGGGAAATCAGAGCTCACACGGAAAGATATAGGTGTTCGTTTTTTCCAAGCGCTGTTCGAGATTGGAATAATAGAGAATTTTGAAGGTGGTTCGATGAAACTTCTCCCAGGCACTTAAGTGTGATTTGCAGAGTATCCACATAGATTTAGATGTAGAAGGAAATTAGGGGGACGCAGCATTTCTTGACTTCCGAAAAGTGATTTGTAGAATATCCACATACACTCCTGGAAATTGAAATAAGAACACCGTGAATTCATTGTCCCAGGAAGGGGAAACTTTATTGACACATTCCTGGGGTCAGATACATCACATGATCACACTGACAGAACCACAGGCACCTAGACACAGGCAGCAGAGCATGCACAATGTCGGCACTAGTACAGTGTATATCCACCTTTCGCAGCAATGCAGGCTGCTATTCTCCCATGGAGACGATCGTAGAGATGCTGGATGTAGTCCTGTGGAACGGCTTGCCATGCCATTTCCACCTGGCGCCTCAGTTGGACCAGCGTTCGTGCTGGACGCGCAGACCGCGTGAGACGACGCTTCATCCAGTCCCAAACATGCTCAATGGGGGACAGATCCGGAGATCTTGCTGGCCAGGGTAGTTGACTTACACCTTCTAGAGCACGTTGGGTGGCACGGGATACATGCGGACGTGCATTGTCCTGTTGGAACTGCAAGTTCCCTTGCCGGTCTAGGAATGGTAGAACGATGGGTTCGATGACGGTTTGGATGTACCGTGCACTATTCAGTGTCCCCTCGACGATCACCAGTGGTGTACGGCCAGTGTAGGAGATCGCTCCCCACACCATGATGCCGGGTGTTGGCCCTGTGTGCCTCGGTCGTATGCAGTCCTGATTGTGGCGCTCACCTGCACGGCGCCAAACACGCATACGACCATCATTGGCACCAAGGCAGAAGCGACTCTCATCGCTGAAGACGACACGTCTCCATTCGTCCCTCCATTCACGCCTGTCGCGACACCACTGGAGGCGGGCTGCACGATGTTGGGGCGTGAGCGGAAGACGGCCTAACGGTGTGCAGGACCGTAGCCCAGCTTCATGGAGACGGTTGCGAATGGTCCTCGCCGATACCCCAGGAGCAACAGTGTCCCTAATTTGCTGGGAAGTGGCGGTGCGGTCCCCTACGGCACTGCGTAGGATCCTACGGTCTTGGCGTGCATCCGTGCGTCGCTGCGGTCCGGTCCCAGGTCGACGGGCACGTGCACCTTCCGCCGACCACTGGCGACAACATCGATGTACTGTGGAGACCTCACGCCCCACGTGTTGAGCAATTCGGCGGTACGTCCACCCGGCCTCCCGCATGCCCACTATACGCCCTCGCTCAAAGTCCGTCAACTGCACATACGGTTCACGTCCACGCTGTCGCGGCATGCTACCAGTGTTAAAAGACTGCGATGGAGCTCCGTATGTCACGACAAACTGGCTGACACTGACGGCGGCGGTGCACAAATGCTGCGCAGCTAGCGCCATTCGACGGCCAACACCGCGGTTCCTGGTGTGTCCGCTGTGCCGTGCGTGTGATCATTGCTTGTACAGCCCCCTCGCAGTGTCCGGAGCAAGTATGGTGGGTCTGACACACCGGTGTCAATGTGTTCTTTTTTCCATTTCCAGGAGTGTAGATGTAGATGTAGAAGGAAGTTAGGGGGACGCCGAATTTCTTGACTTCCGAAAAGTCTTTGACTTAGTACCGAACCAACGTTTATTGGCAAAGGTACTATCAGTTGCAGAACCAATTAATGCAATACTCGCTGCTTTGACAGAATTATAAGTAAGTTATCCTTGTAGTGGAGCACTGTGCACGAGGACAACGCAGACAAAGTGAAGTGTCACGTAACTAGGACAGCTTGTAAGATAAGAGACAAATTAAGTTATTTGCTCTTACGATTGACATTACTAACAAAGAGAAACAAAGACAATGTTTCTATATAGGGTGGACATTAATAAAATCGACAAACGGATTCCTGGCTGGAAACTGAGGAAAATGGGTAATTTTAACATGTGTCCGGAAATGCAGCGTTGCCTCGGTAGGTGGCGCTGTCGAATGAAAGTTTCTCTGAACACGTGCGTGCGTTCCTTGTGTGTTACAGGCTGTATGATTGGAGCAGCGTACTGTAAGCAGCAGAATGGTCCGGTATTCTTCTCGGGAACAAGCCGAGATGATGTTTGTGTAGGACCCAGCAGATGGACAAGGTCGACAGGCAACACAGGTATACCAAAACAAGTACCCTCACAGATACCAGTCAAATCACACAACATTTGAAGCCATTTTTGGGCGTCCGTGTTATCATGGGATCTTTCAGACAGATGAACGTGCAGGGAGCCGCAGACTGCGCGCACACCAGATGTGGAGGGCCGTGTTCCACAGGATATTGAGACGAACCTAGCACAAGCTACAGGCAAGTGGCCCGACAACATGGTGCAAGCCAAAGTACGATTATTTGTACCCTGCACGACAACCACTACCACCCTGTCATCTGCACCGAGTGCAAGGATTATCAGCAGCGGATTTGCCTCGACGGGAAGGATTTTGTCGATGGTGTTTGCACCATACCATCACAATAATGGGATTTCTGTCATTAGTCCTCTTTACCTATGAAGCAACATTTACCAGAACTGGTATGATCAGTCTGCATAATCATCATCAGTGGGCTACAAACACGGCACATTGTCAGAGGAAGTTTCATTCGTCAGCGCCATGTACTGTGGCAACGATGAATTTCCGGACACATGTTCATAGGACCTGTTTTCCTCCACTGCCAATCATGAATCAGTCCCTCCAGCTTGTCGGTTCGATTAATGTTCGCCCTACATAGTTAAAATTAGATTACAAAATGACGCTAACACAGGTGCAAATACCAAAAAGCTGTGGAAGACTGTAAAGATCTAGCACACAACATGTGCTTATCCAGGCCGCTCATGTAATCGAGGACAATGTTACAACAAGAAGCCACAAATATGATCAAAATGAGCAACAGAAATTGCGTGGAAAAGTAAACAGATAATGTGCTTCACGGAATATGGATATCGACCACAACTGCGCTACTAACAACCGCTTAAACGGCTAGAGTGTGCTGACAAGCACCCACCGGCGGCTAGAGATAATGCCGTCTCATTGACGGCCAGAAGTAGAGTGCCCAGAATCCAAGTTCACAGCCCTCAGCTCTCGACTCTCAAAAACCCTAGTTAGAGAAGAAGATACTGTTGCCAATGTGACGGGCGAAAATTTTTGATAAATCTATGAAAAAGCAGGGCAAAGCACACGTTACTTTCTTCCTTTAATGTACAAGACGCACATTTTTTCGCACGAATTTGGGGCTCTGCTGGAGCTGCGTCTTCATAACTGTTCAGCGCCAAGAACTCTACCCAGAGCGACGAAATACTTCTGGATGAACCAAATTTTTAGACTGAACACAGTTGATTCGTCGATGCTGGTGCGATAGTGCCATGGTTCAGGTTGGACCTGATGATCTAGTGATAAAGCGTATGCCTGGAAACCGAGAGACCGTGGGATCGAATATGGGCCGGACAACGGATGTTTCAGCCTTCGTTTTAACCTAGTCTTCACCTCTCAACGAAATGAGGAATTGACAAAAACAATATGTGGGCCGGATTCCACGTTAAACTATAGACCCATTTCCCCAGTTGGATGATTGGGTCAGCACCAGGCCATTGAGCCACACGAAATTATTATTATTATTATTATTATTATTGTTATTATCTGTCTTTTACAGTCTAGCAGAAAAGAAAGACTGTCACTCTCACCTATTCTCTGGACGCTGTGAGGCGTCCATGGGATAAACCACCCACTGCAGGCGCCAGCCCAGCTTTCAGTACTCGCACTCTGTGTCGTTGCCCAGGTTCTGCGAACAGCCTATTCACCCCTAAGAGGGCCCCGCTCGAGCTGACAAGGGTACTACAGGGACGTTCCCAGCTGCAAACCCGCCCGTCGTGACGGGCGCAGGACTGCTTTCTCAGACTCACTGCTCCACCTTAGATAATTGCGAAATAGCTGGCTCAAACGGAATAATATCGTAAAGCGGTATGTGACAGTAACGTTATCCACAGTTGTTTCCATTAGATTTCAGTGTCGTGCGAAGATTGGCAATTTGCTTCAAATGTGTAGAAATGTTAAACTGTGCACTTCACCAAAGAAACAAGTCCGCCCCGTTAGTTGAGTGGTGAGCATGATGGATTGCCGTCCTACGGGCTCGGCTTCGATTTCCGACTGGGTCGGGGATTTTCTCCGCTCAGGGAATGGGTGTTGTGTTGTCTTCATCATTTCATCCCCATTCGGCGCGCAGATCGCCCAATGTGGGAATGCGGTGAATCACTTAATAAAAGCAAGTATTCTGGTCCAGACTGAATACCAATTAGGTTCCTTTCAGAATATGCTGATGCAATAGCTCCATACTTAACAATCATATACAACCGTTCGCTCGATGAAAGATCCGTACCCAAAGACTGAAAAGTTGCACAGGTCACACCAATATTCAAGAAAGGTAGTAGGAATAATCCACTAAATTACAGGCCCATATCGTTAACGTCGATATGCAGCAGGATTTTAGAACATATATTGTGTTCGAACATTATGTTTACCTCGAAGGAAACGGTCTATTGACACACAGTCAACATGGGTTTAGAAAACATCGTTCCTGTGAAACACAACTACCTCTTTATTCACATGAAGTGCAGAGTGCAATTGACAAGGGATTTCAGATCGATTCCGTATTCCTGGATTTCCGGATGGCTTTTGACACTGTACCACACAAGCGGCTCGTAGTGAAATTGTGTGCTTATGGAATATCGTCTGAGTTATGTGACTGGATTTGCGATTTCCTGTCACAGATGTCACAGTTCGTAGTAATTGACGGAAAGTGTTCGAGTAAAACAGAAGTGATTTCTGGCGTTCCCCAAGGTAGTGTTATAGGCGTTTTGCTGTTCCTTATTTGGAAGACAGTCTGAGCAGCCGTCTTCGGTTGTTTGCAGATGACGCTGTCGTTTATCGACTAATAAAGCCATCAGAATATCAAAACAAACTGCAAAACGATTTAGAAAAAATATCAGAAAAATAACGAAAAGTGTGAGTCCATCCACATGAGTGCTAAAAGGAACTCGTTAAACTTCGGTTACACGATAAATCAGTCTAATCTAAAAGCCGTAAATTCAACTAAATACCTAGGTATTACAATTACGAACAACTTAAATTGGAAAGAACACATAGAAAATGTTGTGGGGAAGGCAAACCACAGGCTGCGTTTTATTGGAAGGACACTTAGAAAATGTAACAGACCTACTAAGGAGACTGCCGACACTACGCTTGCCGTCTTCTTTTAGAATACTGCTGCGCGGTGTGGGATCCTTACCAAATAGGACTGACGGAGTACATCGAAAAAGTTCAAAGAAAGGCAGCACGTTTTGTATTATCGCGAAATACGGGAGAGAGTGTCACAGAAATGATGCAGGATTTGGGCTGGAAATCATTAAAAGAAAGGCGTTTTTCGTTGCGACGGAATCTTCTCACGAAATTCCAATCACCAACTTTCTCCTCCGAATGCGAAAATATTTTGTTGACACCGACCTGCATAGGGAGAAACGATCACCACGATAAAATAAGGAAAATCGGAGCTCGTACGGAAAGATATATGTGTTCATTCTTTCCGCGTTCTATACGAGATTGGAATAATAGAGAATTGTGAAGGTGTTTCGATGAACCCTCTGCCAGGCACTTAAATGTGATTTGCAGAGTATCCATGTAGATGTAGATGAATGTAATAAGACCTGCACCAAGGCGGCCGGACCTGCCCCGCAGGGGGCCTCCCGGCCAATGACGCCAAACAATCATTTCCATTTACCAAAAAAACACAAGTCAAAAAAGGGGGGAAAAGATGACGCACCATAACGGAATTATCCGATTGGAACGGGAACGGGTATATGTGATGCACATGTACAGAGAAACAAATGATTAAAATTTCAGAAAAAAATGAATGATTTATTCGAGAGAGCTTCACAAATTAAGCAAGTCAGTAACACGTTGGTCCACCTCTGGCTCTTATGCGAGCTGTTATTCGGCTTGACATTGATTGATAAAGTTGTTGGATGTTCTCCTGAAGAATATCGTGCCAAATTCTGTCCAATTTAATCGTCAAAATATGGTTGGAGGGCCCTCCCCCTAATGATCCAAACGTTCTTAGCTGGGGAGAGACGCGGTGACCCTGCTGGCGAAGGTAAGGTCTGGCAAGCACGAAGACAAGCAGTAAGAAATCTCGCGGTGTGCTGGAGGGCATTATCTTGCTGAAATATAAGAACAGGATGAATGCTACGAAGGGCAACAAAACGGCGCGTAGAATATCGTCGACGTACCGCTGTGCTGCAAGGGTGCCGCCAATGACAACCAAAGGGGTCCTGCTATGGAAACAAATGGCGCCCCACACCATCACTCCTCGTTCTCGTGCCATATGGTGAGTGACAGTCATGCCGGTATCCCACCGCTATCCGGGGCGTCTCTAGAGAATTCTTCAGTCTGGAATCTCATCGACTGGAGTAAAATTGCATTCCGCGATGAGTCCCACTTCGAACTGAGTCTCGATGACCAACGAAGACGTGACTGGAGACCCCTCGGACAGCGGTAGGATACCAACCTGTCTGTCGTCTGCATAAGGCCAACAGCCAGAAGTGCTGGTCTGGGGTGTCATATCTTCTCATAGCAGAAACCCTTTTCTTGTCATCCACGGCACACTTACGAGATGCATTCAAGTTCTAAGGCCTCCGATTGTTTTTCTAATTAACTACTCACCCGAAATCGATGAACTGGTGTTACTTCTCGACGTAATCGCCCTGCAGACGTACACATTTTTCTCAACGCTGACGCCATGATTCCATGGAAGCGGAGAAGGCTTCTTTAGGAGTCTGTTTTGACCACTGGAAAATCGCTGAGGCAATAGCAGCACGGCTGGTGAATGTGCGGCCACGGAGAGCGTCTTTCATTGTTGGAAAAAGCCAAAAGTCACTAGGAGCCAAGTCAGGTGAGTAGGGAGCATGAGAAATCACTTCAAAGTTGTTATCACGAAGAAACTGTTGCGTAACGTTAGCTCGATGTGCGGGTGCGTTGTCTTGGTGAAACAGCACACGCGCAGCCCTTCCCGGACGTTTTTGTTGCAGTGCAGGAAGGAATTTGTTCTTCAAAACATTTTCGTAGGATGCACCTGTTACCGAAGTGCCCTTTGGAACGCAATGGGTAAGGATTACGCCCTCGCTGTCCCAGTACATGGACACCATCATTTTTTCAGCACTGGCGGTTACCCGAAATTTTTTTGGTGGCGGTGAATCTGTGTGCTTCCATTGAGCTGACTGGAGCTTTGTTTCTGGATTGAAAAATGGCATCCACGTCTCATCCATTGTCACAACCGACGAAAAGAAAGTCCCATTCGTGCTGTCGTTGCGCGTCAACATTGCTCGGCAACATGCCACACGGGCAGCCCTGTGGTCGTCCATCAGCATTCGTGGCACCCACCTGGATGACACTTTTCGCATTTTCAGGTCGTCATGCAGGATTGTGTGCACAGAACCCATAGAAATGCCAACTCTGGAGGCGATCTGTTCAACAGTCATTCGGCGATCCCCCAAAACAATTCTCTTCACTTCCTCGATCATGTCGTCAGACCGGCTTGTGCGAGCCCGAGGTTGTTTCGGTTTGTTGTCACACGATGTTCTGCCTTCATTAAACTGTCGCACCCACAAACGCACTTTTGACACATCCATAACTCCATCACCACATCGCTCCTTCAACTGTCAATGAATTTCAATTGGTTTCACTCCACGCAAATTCAGAAAACGAATGATTGTACGCTGTTCAAGTAAGGAAAACGTAGCCATTTTAAGTATTTAAAACAGTTCTCATTCTCGCTGCAGGCAGTAAAATTCCATCTGCCGTACGGTGCTGCCATCTCTGGGACGTATTGACAATGAACGTGGCCTCATTTTAAAACAATGCGAATGCTTCTATCTCTTTCCAGACCGGAGAAAAAAAAATCGGAGGCCATAGAACTTGAATGCACCTCGTACAGGAAACTGGTACGTCGATGATATTCTACGCACCGTTTTACACTACCCTTCACGGCAAGCCGTCCTCGTTCCAGAAAGACGATGCCCGCCCACTCCGCACAGGGCGGGAGTTTCTGCTGCTTATCTTCGTAACTGCCAAACACTAGTTTTACCAGCAAGGCTGCCACATTTTGAAGATCTAATGCGCCAATTGGACAGAAACTGGCACGATACTCCTCAGGAGCACATCCAACAACTCCATTAATCCATTCCAAGCCGAATAACTGCTTGCATTAGGGTCAGAGCTGGAGCAATGCGTTATTGCCTTACTCAATTTGTGAAGCCCTTCCTCTGGAATAAATCAGCCAATTTCCTGAAATTAATTGTAATAATTTGGTGTGTACGTTGCTTTGTCTTAGAGCAGGACCGGCCAAACTCTGCACAGTGTGCAGACGTGCGGAAGTGCTGCACATGTGCGCACGTGTGCGACAGCGAGCGACAGCGACATCTGTTATTAGACATGTGTCCTAAATGAACGGCGGCGGCTCCACTTCCCTGTCGTACAAGCAAGAGCGCAACATATCCAGTCTCGTTTACCCCTGGTGACCGTAACCGTAACAGAGAAGTACTGAGAAGTGGCAAGTACTGTGAAAAAGCAAAGGACGGGAGCTCTATGTTCTCAGTCGTTTAAAAATGACTGGGAACTGCAATTCTTTTTTGTAGCCGTTGTTGATAATTGTTTGCTGTGCCGCTGAATAATAGGCGTCCAGCGTAAGTTTTCAAACCTCAAGCACCTCCCTGTCCGGCCCCAACCTCTCCTTAACAATCCTGCCGAGCATCTCACCCTCAGCCTCTTCTTCCCCGCCCTTACCGTCACCTGTGCCACCATTTATGTCCGCCCTCGCACCCTCATCCCGTACGATTTCCTGGCCCACATTGACCGCACCTTCTCCACCTACGTGATTGCCGCCGACCTCAATATCCACAGCCGTGATCCCTCCGACGTCCAGCGGTGGCATCAGTTTCTCACCACTCTCCAGGGAGACCTGGTTCCCCTGCCTCAGCACACCCGACCCGAATCCAACACCACTCCTGATGTGGTCCTTGCCTCTCCCAACCTCCTTGGGCGCATCACTGCAGACGTCCTTGACCTCATTGGCAGTGACCATGCTCCTGTTCTCCTCACTATCTCTAATGGTCGCCATCCCCGCAACGCTCCTCGCCCTGACGTCCCTCCTAAACTTGTCCATGATTACTCCTGTGCCAACTCGGATGCCTACCGGGATTCCATTCACGCCCAGGTTGACGGCCACGACCTTACCCTCCAGTCTCCTGATGACATCTCTCGCACTGCTGCCTTCCTGCACCAGACCTTGTCTGACGCCGTCGCCACCCATATCCCCACCAAAGCCATCCACCCTCACCGCCCTGCCCTGCCTCCACAGGCCGTCCTTCTCCTTCGAGAGTCCCGCCGCCTCTACCGCTCTTTTCTCCACACTCGTGACCGGGATACACTTACCCGCCACCGGCAATTACAGCGACACATCCGCAACCTGCTTGTTGCGAAGAAACGCCGAGTCTGGCGCCAGACATGTACACGACTCAACACCACGCTCCCCATCTACTCTTCCAAGTATTGGTCTGCTTTCCACCGCCTTACTGGGAACCGCCCCACCCCCCAGAACCCTCTCCTCCTTAATGACCGTCCCTTTCCTGACAACCTCAGTAAGGCCAACCACTTTGCCTCCCACCTCTCTGATGTTTTTTCCATCCCAGATGATCCCCACTTTGATTATTCAATCTTCCCTGATGTCATGGACCGTACGAATACCTCTGTTCCTCCCCTTGCTCCTAGCTTCCAGTACTTGGGCCACACCCCACCATCTGCACTTAACACTCCCACACAGGACATCAGCCTCACACTCCGCACTAAACGCAACACTGCTCCCGGCCACGACTGCGTTACCTACCGCCACCTCAAACACTGCCCTCCCTCCTTCCTTTCCCTCCTTGCCACCCTCTACAATATCTACAATATCATCCTTGCCACTGTCTTCTATCCCGACCTGTGGAAAACCTCCCGTATCCTGATGTTCTCCAAACCCAATAAGCCTCCATCTGATGCCTCTTCCTATCGTCCTATCTGTCTCACATCGGTGTTCAGCAAGCATCCTTTCCCGGCGCATCCATCTTCACCTCCACCAAAACCACCTCCTCCCAAACACCCAATGTGGCTTTCGACCTTCCTTCTCTGCTGATGACCAACTCCTCCGCCTCACTCATCTCCTCTCCCTCCAGCTTAACTCCCGTCGCTCTGCCATTTTTGTCTCACTTGACCTCGAAAAGGCCTACGACCGTGTCTGTCATCCCGGTATCCTGTTTAAACTCCAAACCTACGCCCTTCCTATCAACTACATCCGTCTGGTGGCCTCCTTCCTCTCCCACCGCCCCTCCTATGTTACCATCCATCATGCCAATTCCCACACCTTCTACCCCTCTGCCGGTGTGCCCCAGGGCTCTGTCCTCTCCCCTCTCCTCTACCTCCCATACACGGCAGATATGCCCCAACCCCCCCCCCCCCCCCGTCCAGTACACCTCTTGCAATATGCTGATGACACCGCATTCCTCGCCCTCGCTGCTACCCTCCAACGGTCCCAACGCCTTCTCCAGAGTCACCTTGACCTTTTTGCTGCATGGTGTAACCAATGGCTCCTGAAACTCAATCCTTCCAAGACCCAGGCAATCATCGTAGGTCGTACCACTCGCCCCTTCCGGTTCCTGGATTTCTCCCTTACTGTCTGCGCACGTCCTGTCCGTCTCACCCCCACCCTCACCTACCTTGGCCTCACCATTGACCGTCACCTCACCTGGATACCTCATCTCCGCTCCATCCAATCCAAAGCCCACAACCGCCTCCGACTCCTCAAACTCCTCTCTGGCTGGACATGGGGGTTGCACCCCTCTACCATCCTCCACACCTACAAATCCTTAATCCGTCCCATCCTCTGTTATGCCAGTCCTGCCTGGATATCTGCCCCCCCCCCCAAATTCTATCAGTCCCTCCAGATCCTTGAGCGTCATGGACTCTGCCTCACCTTCCGTATACACCTCCCGTCCCCCATGCGGATCCTCTATGATCTCATTCCTTTCCCCCATCTGCTCCTATTCCTTGAACATATCCGCATCCTCTACACCTCCCGCCGTCTTGAACCCCCTCACCCCCTGGTTGCTCCTCTCCTCTCCCATCCCCGCCCCCTGCCACGTCTTCACCGTTGTGTCCCCCCTACCCTCCATCTCTACACCCTCCATCTCCTTTCCCAAGGTGGCTTCCGTCAACTCCCCCTCCCGGATGATGCCCTCTCTCCCTCCATTTATCCTTCCTATCAACTCTGATCCTCCCTCCCCCTCCTTTCCTCTGTCCTTTCCCTGGGCTCCCTCTCCCCCCCTTCCGTCCTGGTTTCTCCCCCCTACACCTCCCCCTACCTCCCTTCTCCCCCCCAGTCCTTTTGTATTCCCCTCCTCTGCCTACCCCACTCCCTGTCGCGTCTGCCCCCCACCCCTCTTATGGGTCCTCATCCTCCATCAGCTCCTTTTCCGGTTCCCCCCCCTTCGCTTTAACTCTCCTTTCCCCCCTTTTTTGTTTTCCCCTCTTCTGTCCAGTTTCCCCCCACCTGCTCTCGACTGTGGTGTCACATTTGCCAACTTTTTTGTGCAGTGTTCCAGTGACTATTCAGTGTTGTTTGTCTTTCTCGTGTTGCGACCAGAAACCATGCTGTCGCTAGGTGTGAATTTTATGTCTTTTGCGAACAGAATCCAGACTGTCGCCGTGTTTTTTACTTGTCTCTTGTTTTCCCTGTCTGCTTCGTATGTATTTTTATTAGCATCATCATCCCTCTGTTGTTTGTTTTAAGTTCCACGATTTCTTTTCGCCTTGTTACTCTCTAAGTCTCCGATTTTATAGCCCGTTTTTTGTTATTATTTGTTCTCCTGATCTTTGTCACAAAATCTGTAGGCTGAAGAGCGGCATACTAAGCTGCTGCCAGCCCGCCCCCTTCGGGGGGAATTGAAATTCAATAAAGAAAAAAAAAATAAGTTTTCAATTGAAAGACATTACAATACATATCACAAAGACGAGTGTAGTGTACTCAACAGTGAAGAACGGCAAGCAAAATTAAACGTCCTTAAGAAAATGGATGAGACACATCAACTCGATTTTACTGTACGTCAAAGTAACTGATACTTCTTGAACTCTTAGTTTCTTGTGTTACATTTATGTCTGTTTTACTGTAAGCTGTACAATGTACTGTTTTCAATTTTCCAGAATGACAACAACACTAAATGTTCACTGCGAGCAAGTTTTAAAATCGCATTAAGAATTGCAAAATCTGGGAAACCATTTTCCGAAGGGGAGTATGTGAAAGGGTGTCTGATTGATGCTGCAGAACTTGTGTCTCCCACGAACGTTAGCAGGTTTCAAGAAATCAGTCTATCCAAACAAACAGCGACAAGACGTATCAGTGCTATGGCCGGCGATCTGCACAGGCAGCTAATAAAGAAGGCTAAAGACTTTGTTGCTTTCTCTGTTGCGCTCGATGAAGCAACATGTCGATAACGCACTTTGTGTAACAGAGGACCGACATCTGTGCGTAGAAACATGCACTACATGAACGCTGACGGCTGCGGCGTGCACGCTGTGACCGGGAAGTTGCACATGTGCAAGAGCACCGCACGCGTGCTGAATTTCTGGCCGGCCCTGTCTTAGAGTGTATTTTCCAGGGCTACAATTACGAGGAGTCGCAACTGGAACTAGTCAACTCATACAGGCACCTGGATGTGAGATCTGGTGGGGATGTGAAATGGAATTGATCATGTAGGCACCGTCGTTGATACAGCAGGCAGGAGACTCCGGTTCATTGGCAGATACCAGGAACACGCATTGAGTGTACAAAGGAGACTGCTTACAAATCACTTGTGAGCCTCATCTTAGAATACTACTTATGTGTATGAGACCCTTGCGAGACAGGTTTAACAGATGATGTTGCAGGGCAACACGAATGGTCACATGTTTGACTCACGGGAGAGCATCACGGAAATGCTACGAAGCCTCAACTGGCAGACGCTGAAACACAGGCGTCAACTGTCCTGCGAAAGCTAACTTACAAAGTTTCAAGAAACGTATCAAGAGAAGAATCTAAAAATATGTTTCAGTCCCACATGCATCGCCTCCGTAGAGAACGAGATGACGAGATTAGATTAATTATACAGCGCACAAAGGCATTTAACTAGACATTCTTACCACGCTCCATACGTCAACGGAACGGGAAGGAGCCCCGATTGAAAGAGTCCTCCGCCTTGCACATCACATAGGTTTGCGGAGTATGTACGATGATCTAGACATGTATATGTAAGAAATGTGGCAGTACGCCTCTGAGTTGCTTCAACGTGTGTCTTTAATGCGACGAGTACGCTCTGAACAAACCGAAGGAGGTAATTAGCCTTGCCTACCCACGAGCTCGTTGCATCTCTTCCAGTTTTGCACGTTACGTTTAGACGTTCAATAGACGCCGTTGAGCCTCTTTAACATCTGCTCGACGTGATACTAAGGAATTCCATTATCAATCATTTGATCCCATCACACGCAAGTTATTGCTAATAGATTTCTAATTCTTATGATGACACGAATCCTGTGAAGTAGCAATATAACTATGCAAGTTTTGCCTAAGAAATATTTACAACAGGCTGGGTTTACGCAAAAACTTTGTAATGAGTTCAATAGAAGACTTAGCAATATTTCAACTCCTATAAATACTTTGAGCATTCATGCAACTAAACAAGCAACCACCAGAAATATAAATGTACACAACCGAAAATCGATATGAGAAATATACTCTTCTGGCTGCAAGAGCTCATGTCCGCGCGTACAGTTACATTTTAATATTCGTAAAAAGGATGAAAAATATGGAAAAATTATTTTAAAAATGTGTTGACTTATGTCATTTCATTAATCCATAGGAGTCAATGTTATGTATCAGCTGAATGAGCGCTTACACAATTCAGCGGTACTACAGTTTCTTCCAGCAATCTAAAATTCATGGAAAGAAAAATAATATAAGCAGCTCCTTTGTAAAACTATTTTCGTAAAATTAGGCTTGTCTACAAATTATTTACCTCAGCTATGCTTTCGTAGGCGTCGTCGGAACATGGCACTATCTTTTCTCTCTCTCGCCAGTCTGCAAGAAAGCGGCTAAACGGTAAACGCTGGACTAACAAGAAGGCCAAAATGTATCCCGCTGCTGGAGGTTTCTGACAATTAGCAATGGATTTTTTCTGTTACAGTTGGTTTCAGGGATCAAACTCCGTCTCGGTTCAAGCAGTTCTTCTACTGTTGAGTAAGTCGCTCTTCTGAGAGCCGGAATCGTGCTGTTTTGGATCCACCAAACAACGTAAATTTGCTGTTGGCATGGAATCAATGACTTTTAAAAGTTAGAAATAAGTAAACCGTCTTTCTAGAACGAAAAAATACTGAAACAATGTTTTAAAAAGCGTGTGATAAAATTTACGATCGTGTCACGTGCAAAATGAGTTACGGAAGTAGCAGATTTTCATTATGTTGTACACATCACCGTAGCAAAAGAATAATTATCACAAAATTTATTGCAACTTAAAGGCTGTGAGAAAAAAGATTTTTAAAGAAGGACGTCCGTGTAAAATGGCATTTGTCTTAAAATTTGGCTGTGCGTGTCTCCGCAGTCAGCTCTTATAGCCAGGGCAAGTCTGAAATACAACGTGCGTAGTTAACAGTAGCCCTGATGGAGTTTATTATCGAACTATATTAATGGCTATGGATTTCGAAAAGCAGTACCAGTGCGAAATAGTGTCTAAAATAAGATTTCCACTTCGAAGTGCCTAGGTTGTGATTTATACTTCGTTGTTAAGTGGAAACCTTCGAATGTAAGCACTGGTGGTTCATCGTAAACTTTTGAAGCTGAGCATTGATAACTCGTGCGAGATGTGTCGGTCACGACAGCCGGCGCTGACGAAAGCACCTAAACTGTCGTGCCAACATTAATTTGTAGAAGCACTTAGATTCTAATTTAAAAAAGAGAGCAAATTCGTCCACCGCTAAATTAATTTTAAAAAGCTTCCTGAACACCTGTCTGTGTCTCACGTGAAGAAAACACGTGATACTGTACGAAGGCACAGGCGTCGTCAGTTAGTAATCTAATTAACACGGCGGAAACTGGCATCAGTATGCAGTTCATCATATCGCAAAAGCAGTGCACAAGATTCAAGCCATTCGGAGGTCTGTACGAGATATTCCTCGCGTGGCTCTAATAGCTAGGTAGCTTTCGCGGGCGTCGCTCAAAGCAACGAAAATGTAGTGAGGCAGCAAAGTTTCAGTGACAATGAGTTTACTTTTAATATATGGTAAAAATTAAAGTCTAATGCCCTCGTGCTGACACACACTTTATCATATTCTTTTGTTTCCTTAAATGGTTATTCGTATCAAAAGAAATCTGCAGATAAAAGACGTAAGCAGTATGTAAACAATTCTGAAAAATTGCACTTCCATAAATGCTCTGTTGCGCAAGGTTCCTGCTAAGAGCATCACAACAGTGGGTTAGAAAAAACATAATAGGCAAAGACGCGAACATTGTTATAACGCCAATGCGAAATTAATTTTACCAGTGAAGAAGGTCCATGAAACAGACAACGATTACGAAGCCTCTAGAAAACAACATAGGACAACAAAGTTTTATTATTGGTGCTATGGGACATTTTTACAATTCCAGTTTATAACAATTACATATCTCTCGCATTTTTTATTATATACCTGTATTTTTCCATATATTTCCTTTTGTTTGTTGCTAGATTAACCTACTTCCCTCATCTACAATACTTTCCCCTCGGTTATCAGTATTAGCGTTATTGAGCCAACAGACTTTTATGCCTCAAAGTAAAATTCTGTCAGGCGAATGGATACCTGCCCTCTTAATAGTTTCTTACGAACAAACACAAACGAATGAGTACTGAACAGAATATGCGATTTCGCTCGGTTGCGAACGACACGTTTCGAACGTACGGACGAGGAATAATTTTTTGTTATGGAGAACAAAAGCTATTTTCTTGCTAATTTTTTTGCATTGAAATGTATTTATTGTCTTAATTCGATATCGAGCAACTGGGGCTTCATATGTAGACGCTTTAGAGTTATCGAAATGATATACCATCGCAACTACGTCCTGTTAATGTCTCCTAGCGTCCACTGGTGTGGCAACTGTATAAGACTCAGAGGCTGCGAAAGGCGTAAACTTGATGACTGGCAAGCGAACGGCGAATCATAGAAATTACTAGAAGGAACTGTTGCACTTTTACTATGTCAAAAAGAAGAAAAAAACGAGCAAAAACTAGGAGAAAATATCAAACAAAGTTGGGAGAAAGACTGTACGAAAGAAAAGATTGAAACGGGTGAAATGCAAGAGGAAAGCTGTCAGCAGTGAGGAGAGATGCGTACCTGTGGTGCACTGTGGTCGACGGCTGGCGTGTGAATAGGCGCAGCCTGGCCACGCTCATGCACGTCGGCTCTGACTCTGTAAGGACTAAACACGTGACTGCCGGCGCGCACCGCCGCTGGGCATGACACGTCAGCAATAGGCAACCTGCCAGATGCAAAACTCGCTCTGTCTTAACCAGTACCTCAGGCACAGAGCGATGAAACAGCAAGGACAAACCAGGAGACAGACCTTTGTTAATTTTTAATGTTTCGCCGCTGCCGAATTACTGAGAACGCGGAGGCAGGGAAGAGACGTGGGCCAGAATGTGATAAGAAATGCGTGTTGAGTGCTCTATATTGATCTACTACCTATCCCTAGCACATCTGCAACACTGCGCTGCCCGTCTGACGCGGGAGCGGACCTTAGCGGCTGGAGGGCTGCGCATGCGCACTTCGCCTCATTACGAGCCGCGCCGCGCCGGCGCTGCTGCTTCTGCCGTTGTTGCCTTTAGCGCTTAGCGCTTCTCGTCGTTAAAAAGAGACCAGCAATTTGCTCGGAATGGGCGCGTCCTCTTCCACCACCTAACGGGACAAAATGGTGTAACCCGTCCGTATGGGGGCCCACTTTCGAAATTACTTTTCTCCATGAAATTTTAAGGAGACATATTTTAGACATTACACTTAATTGTTACTCTCTCTCTCTCTCTCTCTCTCTCTCTCTCTCTCTCTCCCTCCCTCCCTGTATCGTGTGCCGGCTTTGTCGCCGGGTGCAAGTCTTTTTAGGTGACGCCATTTAGGCGACTTGCGTGTCGGCGATGATGAAACGGTGATGAGCGCACACAACTTCCAGTGCCCCCGCGGAGAAAATCACCGACGCGTACGGGAACCGAACCAAGGCCCCTTCGATCGGCATCCACCCACGCTGGCCCCGCAGCTGCTGCTGCGGATAATTGTGAACCTGAAAGCCCGCGGTCGTGGTTACACTTATACTACAATCATCTTCACCCAGATCGCATACGCAGTTTATAACGGTTAACGATTTCGGAGTAAGCCATTTTCAAATCTTGACGGCAATTATAAAAGCAAAAATACAGTTAACAACATGATTACTAAAAAAAAAAAAAAAATACAAATTTTTGTGGCCTCCTTGAATAATGAAGTTAGGATGGACCAGCTTACCAATTCATTCCGCTGTTCAGTACAAAATGTATACTCTCGTAAGATTTTTTACACAGAACGTCTTCTTCCTTCTTTTTCTTAGCTTTAATCCCGTATAGTACTGGGTCCGCTGTACTCAAGATTTAGCAGATTTATTTTGTTTAACTTCGCTGTTGCATTCCTTCCCAGTCGTAGCAGTGGTCAGTTACTAAACTCCGTCTTCTTCTTCTTGGATGCGGAAATTTATCGCAGCGTGTTGCGCAATACGCCTGGTTCTTCCGCTGTGCGATGCGGGTCGCAGGACACTGCGTGAAACGTTTTCCTTGGCGCGGGGCGAAGCGTGTCAAAACGTACAAAATGAGAATGGTGTTTGTTTATAATTTGACAACTGTGCATGATAGACTGATACGATAACTACCTTTCGGCATTTTTTTTTTTAAAATCAATGAAAATCTTGTGCTATAGAAACAGAGAAATATTTAAGATAATACGAAAAGTTGCTTTTTGGCGTTACTCGGTATTTATCACGCTATATATCCTAAACTAAGAGTCGTACAACAACATAATTTTATAGTTGGATTTAGTAGTACATGTCTATAACGTGTACAAAGTTTCTCTCCGACAGGGTCAGTAACAGTGAAGTAATAAATTAAAATGTCACGTATGGTGCGGAATTTTTAGCAAACCAACATCCGAAATGTAGTAAGGGACAAACTTCTTCCCTTTACAAAGCGAGAAAAAATTTCAGAATGATTTGAGTTTATTTTTATAGTTTGTTGGAAGTCGGTGGGTGCTAAAGTCCCCCCCTAGACGAGAGCAGTATTGTGTGGTTGATCGACGCGACGCGTGTTCCAGCGCGCTGTGAGGAACATTTTGAAAGTTACTATAGGTGCGGTGTAGTGCGGCGCGACAATAGCAGCGGAGGCAGCAGGGGCAAAAGATACAGCGCAATGATCGATCTAAAAACGTGTTAATTTTGGCACTTCGAAAGTTCACGGAAGTTAGGGTAGAGGAGGAAGACAGTATGTTATTGGGATGAGTACTCAGGAAGCACAAAGTAGTCAGATGAATGTTCTTACAGCATGAAGAAGAACGGACGTATAACATTTTAGTAACAAAAAGGTTGCTCGACGGTGCGGAGGAATCCCAGTTCCCATTGACCTATGACGTAGACGTATCAAAAATTAATGAACTGCGCAAGGGTAACAAAATACCCTTGGTAAGCATCGGTGGCGAAGCCAAAGATGAGGGATTCACTGTGAGGAGCGTACTCATTGATTACTCAAACGGGCCGAATTTTAATCGCCGTTCACCGTACTAATCACAGTAACGACAATATCCACCTCATTATAACTATGGTTAAAGGCTCAGTACAAATAAATGTATTATGTTGGACATAAAGACATTTCTTTTTACATGTTTAATTTATTTTTCTCCGATTTCTGTCCAAATTACCACCTACTGCATTTAATTTTTCAACAGAAAACTAGCACACTGTACTCGCATTCGGGAGGACGACGGTTCAATCCCGCGTCCGGCCATCCTTATTTAGGTTTTCCGTGATTTCCCTAAATCGCTCCAGGCGAATGCCGGGATGGTTCCTTTGAAAGCGCACGGCCGGCTTCCTTCCCCGTCCTCCCCTAATCCGATGAGACCGGTGACCACGCTGTCTGGTCTCCTCCCCCAAACAATCCAATAAACACAAAATACGCTGTTCGAATCCAACTCGATAAGCCTCTCATCCTCTGCTGCAGAGAAGCCGTCAGCGTAGGTTTCTGATGAAATTTTCAATAATTAGATCGGAGGAATTAGCTTCATTGATACTGCCTGTGTTCGCGAAACAAATACTGCAGATGTCGCATAGTAGCTTTCTGGTGCTCAGTTCGACTTCTCCCTCTCCTCTAACCGACAAATCGCTGTGACGTGCGGGACAGACTCCTCCAGAAGCACGCAGACGTTTCGCGCTGGTACAGCCCACAGCGGGACCGCGTTGTCCGCACCCTAGGAAAACGGTCCCGTATGTTTGCATTGTGCGAGTGGGTAGCGCGCTCTCGCATGCGTTCTATGCAGCACGTTGCGGAAAACTCCCGCGGGTATAAAAACGTAGCTTAAGGGTGGGAAGTCGTATCCTCATTCCCCAACAGTTTGGGTTTCGGGCGGGCCATGGCACGGTCAACCAGCTCATCCGCCTCCACGACACCATCCGTAGAGCCCAACTGGAGCGACAAAGTACGGGCATGGTCTTACTAGACATTGAAAAGGCCTTTGACCGAGTGTGGCACGAGGGTTTACTATATAAGCTTGCCGAATATGGCTGCCCTCTCCACATCATTCACATTCTCCGACGCTTCTTAACTGGGCGTACATTTTATGTTATGCAAGGCCGAAGCCGAAGCTCAATCCGGGCCGTGGAAGCTGGTGTGCCCCAGGGGTCTCTCCTCTCCCCAATTCTGTACGCTATTTACACTAATGACATCCCATCCCGTGTCTCCAACCATCTGGCCCTCTATGCGGATGACACTGCAGTATTCACCTCACACCGAAACCTCCAGTTTATCGCTCTGAACCTTACACGCCACCTAGAACAGATCACTCAATGGAGCAACATATGGAAAATAAAAATTAATGCAGACAAGACACAGGCCATCCTTTTTACATACAAACGAACTCCGCCAGCTCGCCTGGTGGAACTCGAAGGCCGACGCATTCCTTGGTCTCAGACAGTAACCTACCTTGGTCTCACCTTCGACAGCCGCCTCACGTGGAAACCCCACGTTGATGGCGTCTGCCACAAGGCTTACGGAATGATACACAAACTCTACCCTCTGTTGAAGAGCCCCGGCCTTTCGATACAATCCAAGCTGCTTATCTGGACGTCCTGTGTCCTGTCGCTCCTGCTATATGGATGCGAACTGTGGGGACTAGCTGCTGACACCCATGTTCTCCAGGCCCAAATAGTACAAAGCAAATCACTCAGAATCATATTAAACGCTCCGCGCTATGTCTCCAACCACGACATCCGCCGTCTTCTCCACATTTCGCCGCTTGTCCATCAAATTCGCCTTCGCGCCTCAAACACCCTTGCCTTTCTACAAAACTCACCTCATGATCACCTCACAGTTCTTAGTCGTGCTGTTGGAGACATCCCTTACGCTCATCCGACGCTGATACTCCAGCGCCGGTACCGTCCCAACTGACGGTTTCACTGCAGTTGGGTCTCTACTGATCTTTTTAATCTGTCAATTTTTATCACTTCTATCGACCTAGACACATAACAACGCCATTTCGAACCTAATACTCATTCTGAAGGCAGGCCTAGAGCGATCCTTCAGCACTTAAGTGGACGAAAGTCCCGTCAAGTTTGCGGTGGTGGTGGAAGTCGTGTGATCGTATTTTGACTATGTATCGTATTTCTGAGGTGTAAATTGGGGACCAGCCCGGCATTTACCTAACGAGAGAGGAAAACAGCCTCAGGCTGGCCGATGCACCGTTAATCCGCCGCGCTTATTCGATTCTGGTCTGGCTTTCCTCTCCATCTCGCAAGCTAGCGCATTCTGCATTACGTTGCACTACCAGCTTGTTTTTTGCATAGAATGTACACGTAACAATTTATAAGTGCTGAATATGGATGACACTGGCCTCTTTATATAATCATATATGCTTCATACGTGCTTCATAATATCCATGGACGATTATACAGGGTGGTCAGAAACAGTTTGAAAAACTTGTAACGGTGTTACAGGGTAGGTTGCACTGAGAAATAATTGTTAAGAAAAAAATTCGGTATACTGCGCCGTTTAGGAGTTAATTAGCATTGAGGTTCCAGATTGGAATTTTCACTCTGCAGCGGAGTGTGCGCTGATATGAAACTTCCTGCCAGATTAAAACTGTATGCCAGACCGAGACTCGAGTTCGAGTCTCGGTCCCACACACAGTTTTAATCTTCCAGGAAGGTTCAGCATTGAGGTTAGTCAATCAGGCCGTTCGCGCGCAAATTCAAGCGTCCTGCCAAATGCAAAATTAGTGTCAGTTGTCCTCATTGCGTAGATGATAGCGCACGGTCCTGCTCAGCCTTTGGCTTGGGTTCGATCCTTACTGCCGTCCCATACCCTAGATTTGTATCGCTCTCTTGTTCGGTTTTAGCAAAGCAAACGAAGAATATGTTTGGCGACACCGTCGCTGACTGGCCGCTCGAATCTGCGCGCACAATGGCCTGAATGGTTAACTTCAATACAATTCACTCGAAAACGGAAAAACGTGTCTCATTTTTTCTTAACAATTATTTTCCAAGACAGCCTACCTTGCAACACCCTTACAAGCTTCTTAGACTGTTTAAACTACACTGTATAAAGATGCCAATGCCATAAGCCTGCAGCACTTATAATCTGTGAAGTGTATTACGAGGTGCATTCAAGTTCTAAGGCCTCCGGTTTTTTTTTCTCCGGACTGGAAAGAGATATAAACATGCGCATTGTTTTAAAATGAGGCCGCGTTCATTGTCAATACGTCCCAGGGATGGCAGCACTGTACGGCAGATGGAATTTTACCGCCAGCGGCGAGAATGAGAACTGTTTTAAATACTTAAAATGGCGACGTTTTCCTTACTTGAACAGCGTGCAATCATTCGTTTTCTGAATTTGCGTGGTGTGAAACCAATTGAAATTCATCGACAGTTGAAGGAGACATGTGGTGATGGAGTTATGGATGTGTCGAAAATGCGTTCGTGGGTGCGACAGTTTAATGAAGGCAGAACATCGTGTGACAACAAACCGAAACAACCTCAGGCTCGCACAAGCCAGTCTGACGACATGATCGAGAAAGTGGAGAGAATTGTTTTGGGGGATCGCCGAATGACTGTTGAACAGATCGCCTCCAGAGTTGGCATTTCTGTGGGTTCTCTGCACACAATCCTGCATGACGACCTGAAAATGCGAAAAGTGTCATCCAGGTGGGTGCCACGAATGCTGACGGACGACCACATGGCTGCCCGTGTGGCATGTTGCCGAGCAATGTTGACGCACAACGACAACATGAATGGGACTTTCTTTTCGTCGGTTGTGACAATGGATGAGACGTGGATGCCATTTTTCAATCCAGAAACAAAGCGCCAGTCAGCTCAATGGAAGCACACAGATTCACTGCCACCAAAAAAATTTCGGGTAACCGCCAGTGCTGAAAAAATGATAGTGTCCATGTTCTGGGACAGCGAGGGCGTAATCCTTACCCATTGCGTTCCAAAGGGCACTTCGGTAACAGGTGCATCCTACGAAAATGTTTTGAAGAACAAATTCCTTCCTGCACTGCAACAAAAACGTCCAGGAAGGGCTGCTCGTGTGCTGTTTCACCAAGACAACGCACCCGCACATCGAGCTAACGTTACGCAACAGTTTCTTCGTGATAACAACTTTGAAGTGATTCCTCATGCTCCCTACTCACCTGACCTGGCTCCTAGTGACTTTTAGCTTTTTCCAGCAATGAAAGACACTCTCCGTGGCTGCACATTCACCAGCCGTGCTGCTATTGCCTCAGCGATTTTCCAGTGGTCAAAACAGACTCCTAAAGAAGCCTTCGCCGCTGCCATGGAATCATGGCGTCAGCCTTGTGAAAAATGTGTACGTCTGCAGGACTATTACGTCGAGAAGTAACGTCAGAGTCATCGATTTCGGGTGAGTAGTTAATTAGAAAAAAAATCGGAGGCCTCAGAACTTGAATGCATCTCGTACTGTATAGAAAAACCTACGACAGGATATATTTTGTATCGAACAGGGGAAAGAACTGATATGATTGCACATCGCACCTACATTATTCATGGACGCTATAGAAATATGAACTGTAGTTTCTTTACGCAGCTGATAATTGTAGTTTCTCTTTTTTAATTCCTGTAACAGATAAGAAGATGGCCAACTCCGAAGCTCTAATCATAACAAAGTTCATATGGAATCAATTACTGAAAATAATTCTAGTAAAATTCCTGATCCCTCGTTTTTGGCACATGATTCTACATTTATGTTCTTAATATAGACACAATAGAGAGAAAAATACTTTTCATACGAAGCGATAGACAGTTCACTATGGGTTTTGGACTTCAGTCACTTTGCAGCAAAATTACTAACTCTTTCTGTTTATCGTCGTTAAAGACAAGTATAATTTTTATTAGTTTAACGTAAAAAAATGAAATACCACTTACGTCGTCCCAGGCAGTAAGTAAATTACTGGATTTGGAAAAAAAATTACATCAGGTCTAAAATTTCGAGGAGAAGTGGTTAACTTCACACAGAGAATTAATAAATTTATTATTTCGAGGGGAGTGTATTCACTTGGACCGAAAAAAACACTTTGTTTTAAAAGGACATAGGGTAATGTTCTTCAGTTCTTAATTGACTTAAAAGCCGAGTTAGTCATCAAACCTTTTGTGCTTAAGGCTTCCGTCGGGTGACAACACATCAATTGCAAGAGATGACCACTTGTGCCTCTTTTTAACATTGTTGGCTCATATATTTGAAATACATCTCTTTGGAAGAGACCGACTCACCAGGTTATTCTCAAGAGTTTCTGTCGGCTATGCAGAAATGCGACTGTTTGGAAACACAAAAATGGGGTACGTCACTATGGAAACAACGCTGATTTTCCGATAAGATTTCAAGCAGATAAACGCCACACCGACAAGAAAAAACCGACTAGCATGATGGAAAAACATGTAGACGACGTTCTGGAACTGCAAACTGAATATTGCTCTAAGATTAAGATGCGTCAGTTTGGAAATACGCTCTTGAACTGAGGGCTCTATCCGTCAAGAGGGATAACTTTGCCACTTCTCCTGTTTCTCATCTGCTGTACTAGCTGATATGTACAACATGCTTCAAAATCAACACAAACCATTTGTCTTGGTCACTAGTGGCACATTTTGTGAAAATATGACGAATAAAAACACATTTACAGGTAAGAAACGGCGATGTTAAAGTTACCTAGGATACAGGGTAACTTTAACAACTGTGTTAAAACGAGCGAAAATCGCCAAAAACTGCGATAGAAAAGATTATGTAAGCCATAAAACCCCTTACTGCACACATATATAACACTACAAAAATTCAAATGATTGAAATAGGCAACTTTAAATTCACACATTTTGAACTTCAATAAAAATTTTGTAATTTTAATCAGGAAAGGCTCATTCCCCATATTTCTTTGCAAGTAGGAACAATTACAGCGTGAGATAAACATTACGACGAACTACTTAATTGTTTATTCATACACATTTGGTACCCAATACGGCAGCTGTTTTGCGTGGACAAGATTCAGCAAGGCTTTCTTACGTTTGCAGATGAATGTGGTACCAGATGTCCATGCATAATGTGTGCAGTTCCCATAATTACCGTCCTGTGGTTGATGGACACGAAGCTGCGTCTCAGATGTTTTCCATCGGGCTAAGGTCAAGCAATTTTGGTGGCCAAGATACCAACGTGAGATGGTTATCTAGTTCCTCAAACCACTGTATCACGATTCTAACCTTGTGATATGGATAGTTAAAATGTTGAAGGATGAAGGCTTGCCGTTGGTCCACAATAATGTTCATGTAGTCTACAGCTGTTATGGCGCCTTAGATTACTATCACAGATCATACGGAGTTCAGGAGTTCAGGGTGAATGTCACCCTCCCCCTCCCCCCCCCCCCCCCCCCCCCGTGGCTCAGTGTACCCACTGGAATCCTAATTGACGGAGGTGTTGGGGCTGCTTGGGAACATGTAGGGATGTCTGCTGTGGAGCCCCGTGTTAAACAGTTTGCATTGAATGGTGTGCTCCAAAAAACTTGTGCCAGCGCCATTATTATATTCTCTAGTCAGATCTGCAACAAATCTCTGTCCACCCTACTTTACTGAGCGGGCAAGCCCCCACCTTCTGTAACGAACCATTGGTGACCAGCATCTTCTCGCCTACTCGTTGTTTCACCGTCCTTAAATCACTTTCGGCAGATTCAAATGGCTCTAAGCACTATGGGACTTAACATCTGAGGTCATCAATCCCCTAGACTTAGAACTACTTAAACCTAACTAACCTAAGGACATCACACACATCCATGCCCGAGGCAGGATTCGAACCTGCGACCCTGCGGACTGAAGCGCCTAGAACCGCTCGGCCACAGCGGCTGGCTTTCGGCAGATGTTCACGACAGTAGCAAGTGAACAGCCGAACGGCTTCGCAGCTTCCAAAATGCTAGTTCCCAGACACCGGACAATAACAATCTGCCTTTTGTCAAAGTCACTTATATCAGTACACTTTTCCCATTTGCAAGATTTATCATCGTTAGAATGGTTACGCATCGTTTCTACTACGCACAGTTTCGTAGACTGTATTGCAGCCTTCACCAGTTACAGAATCGTAAGTTCTTTTTGGAAGATACTAGCCCGTTTAATATTTGGCTTGGCGTTAAACTGTCTGCAATATTTTCACAGGATTCTCCCTGTCAGGGCTTTAAAATAATTGCAGTTCGAGTCATATGAACATATAACCTGACACACTGCAGCAAATAGTATATGTCGCTGTGTGAAAGTTGTATGTGAGGCAGTGGAGTCATCCTCACGGCCTTATACAGGAATGGGAAGATATTCAAAGTCTGTGTACAATATCAACGGTACTCGCTGTAGGGATTTCTACAGGTACTGGATTTTGAGTAGAGGAATCCATCTCATTCTCTGACAGATTGTCCTGTGTATAAGTCATTCAGGCTTTGGGAACAAATATAATGGGTACGACAATGTGCTATCAGTTGACAGAAAATAATGTGGGAAATGTTTCTGATCCAGCAGTAGTGTTGCTTAACACCTTCAGAGACGAATAACAAATTAGCATATTTCTTGCGTTGACCTGCGAATGGGAACCGGGGGGGGGGGGGGGGGGGGGTTGAGCAACAGCTTACTTGTCCTACATCTGCACATGATGCTTGCGTTGATTGACTTTCTTCACGCCATATACATAGACTGATACGCCGGGTGCCTGTGTCTCAAATTTTGCAGCGTCCTAATTTTTGATGAGGAAACCAATACCATGACGTTTATAATACCTATGGATATCATACATTTCATGACATACGGCAACACACTGGGATTCCGTTCCGAAAGAGGCGGCTGAGCTTACAATGAACAACAACCGTTTTAAGAGGAGCAAGGGGTACACACTCATTAGGGCGTGGGGGCGGGCTTTGGATGTATAAAGGAAGCAGTGAGGAATGCTTGACGCCTGTAGAGAGGCGGGAGCGGAAGTTTGAAACGTGGCGTCGGTCCCTCGCGCCACCTAACGTCACTCGCTCCCACGGCGAGCCGGACGTACTTACGAGCTGCCAAACTCACCTTCCATGCACGCGTCGTTCCGTATTCTCTGATTATTGCCAGATGTCGCAATCGTGGCTATATAAGCAGAAAACCGTGCCACCCTGACAGTCGGTGGTTTTACTCCTGACGATGATGGTGGAGACAGCCATCGAAAGCTCGAGAACTTTATTCGAACTGACGAGGCTTGAAAACCGAGAAGATTTTATTCAGTCATGCCGCCGCTGAAGAGTCCTAGCACACCTATAAAAAATTTTCGAAAGCAAGAAGTTACCAAGCAAAGTAAGCATTGAAACTTCCTGGCAGATTAAAACTGTGTGCCCGACCGAGACTCGAACTCGGGACCTTTGCCTTTCGCGGGCAAGTGCTCTACCATCTGAGCTACCGAAGCACGACTCACGCCCGGTACTCACAGCTTTACTTCTGCCAGTATCTCGTCTCCTACCTTCCAAACTTTACAGAAGCTCTCCTGCGAACCTTGCAGGACTAGCACTCCTGAAAGAAAGGATATAGCGGAGACATGGCTTAGTCACAGCCTGGGGGATGTTTCCAGAATGAGATTTTCACTCTGCAGCGGAGTGTGCGCTGATATGAAACTTCCTGGTAGATTAAAACTGTGTGCCCGACCGAGACTCGGTAGCTCAGATGGTAGAGCACTTGCCTGCGAAAGGCAAAGGTCCCGAGTTCGAGTCTCGGTCGGGCACACAGTTTTAATCTACCAGGAAGTTTCATATCAGCGCACACTCCGCTGCAGAGTGAAAATCTCATTCTGTAAAGTAATCATTGTTGCACTTCTTCACATTAAAAGCTGCTAGCTGTTCACTATTTCCGCTGGTAGTGGGATGTAGGAAGAACCTCTACGAAATGGATAGTAAAGATGTGCATGAAAGTCCAAAAACACAACCACGGTTAAGGCTTTCTCCTACTGTCGATAGTGAACCTCGGAGAGCCAGTTCTGAATCTAGTTTGTAATAGTTTTGTGGAACCACTCAACAAGTGGAGTGCTCCACCCTCACCGCACAGATGTATGGACGCTGCAAAAAGGACCCCATTCTTTGTGAGGGCAAAGTCGCAACACAATATAGTCTTACACTTTATGGTGGCATTTTGCGGATCCTCAAGTATTTTTGAAATTTCCCAGTCCCGAACATGTTGATACGCATTTAGAACAGTGTCGGATCTCAGTACACAGCCGAATGTTCGATCTGGACATGTAAAATCATGTCTCCAACTTCATACACGGTCACTGTAAAAGGTATTTCTGTGCCATCATCTAGTTCACATGGTTGAGGTGGGATGAAGAGCTACTGTTTACAGATAGAGGTTTATTGTTATAACGTCCTCCAGAAGGCCAGGCACTGCTTCTGTTGTCTGCAGAGATAGATCTGCAGCTGACGATGCGCTGGGTAGTCGTTCTGGAGCTGACGATTGACTTGATGCCAAAAGCAACTCATCATCTACAATTCCTAAAAACTACAAACAAGCAGGCATTGTGTAAGCCTATATTTTATAACTGCAGGGAGAGATGTAAGCAAGACGGCTTCTTACTGATGAAAGCATTCTTCCGCAATTGGCCAGCTCGATGAAGAAGAGAAGGTCCACTCGTCGTTGGGTAGGAATGGATTCCCTGCACGTTTACGGCTCGAATACCCGCTGCACGGAGCTAGAGGCCACAGGCCTCATCGGTAAAACATTACGTAGGAAATCAGCATACATTGCACCATGTAGACTGACATCGATAAAATTGGGGCCAATTATCCTCCCTCCCATAATGCCGCACCATACATTAACCCGCCAAGGTCGCTGATGTTCCACTTGTCGCAGCCATCGTGGATTTTCCGTTGCCCAATAGTGCATATTATGCCGGTTTACGTTACCGCTGTTGGTGAATGACGCTCCTTCGCTAAATAGAACGCGTGCAAAAAGCCTGCCATCGTCCCGTAATTTCTCTTGTGCCCAGTGGCAGAACTGTACACGACGTTCAAAGTCTTCGCCATGCAATTCCTGGTGCATAGAAATATGGTACGGGTGCAATCGATGTTGATGTAGCATTCTCGACACCGACGTTTTTGAGATTCCCGATTCTCGCGCAATTTGTCTGCTACTGATGTGCGGATTAGCCGCGACAGCAGCTGAACACCTACTTGGGCATCATCATATGTTGCAGGTCGTGGTGGCTCAACACCTCCTGTTCCCTTATATAACGTAACTATCCGGCGAACGGTCCGGACACTTGGATGATGTCGTCCAGGATACCGAGCAGCATACATAGCACACGCCCGTAGGGCATTTTGATCACAATAGCCATACATCAACACGATATCGACCTTTTCCGTAATTGGTAAACGGTCCATTTTAACACGGGTAATGTATCACGAAGCAAATACCGTCCGCACTGGCGGAATGTTACACGATACCACGTACTTATACGTTTGTGACTATTACAGCGCCATCTGTCACAAAGCGAAAAATGTGGTCCAGCTAAAACATTCGTATTTCTTTACGTACTACACAAATATGTAATAAAAAATGTGGGTTCCTTTTTCAAAAAACGCAGTTGATAGTCTTTTGACCTATGGCAGCGCCATCTAGCGGGCCAGCCATAGCGCCATCTGGTTTCCACCTTCAAGCTAGACAAGTTTCTTTCTTTGTAGTTTGACGCTTGTTTCGTGATATATTTGGCCCGGTCACGATCAATGGACCACCCTATATACAGAGGACCCAAAGAAACTGTTACACCTGCCTAATATCGTGTAGGACCCTGGCAAGCAAGCAGAAGTGTCGGACTCGACTAATGTCTGAAGCAATTCAGAATGAGATTTTCACTCTGCATTGGAGTGTGCGCTGATATGAAACTTCCTGGCAGATTAAAACTGTGTGCCGGACCGAGACTCGAATTCGGGATCTTTGCCTTTTGCGGACAAGTGCTCTACCAACTGAGCTACCCAAGCACGACTGACGCCCCGTCCTCACACGCTGGCAGAAGTAAAGCTGTGCGGACGGGGCGTGACTCATTCTTGGGTAGCTCAGTTGGTAGAGCACTTGCCCGCGAAAGGCAAAGGTTCCGAGTTGGAGTTTCGGTCCGGCACATAGTTTTAGTCTGAAGCAGTGTTGGAAGGAATTGACTCCATGAATCCTGCAGGGCTGTCCGTAAATCCGTAAGAGTACGAGGGGGTGGAGATCTCTTCTGAACAGCTCGTTGCAAGGCATCCCAGATATGTTCAGTAATGTTCATGTCTGTGGAGTTCGGTGGCCAGTGGAAGTGTTGAATCTCAGAAGAAGGTTCCTGCAGCCGCTCTGTAGTAATTCGGGACGTGTGGGGCGTCGCATTATCCTGCAGGAATTGCCCAAGTCCGTCGGAATGCACAATGCACACGAATGGATGCAGGTGATCAGACAGGATGCTTACGTACGTGTCATCTCTCAGAGTCGTATCTAGATGTATCAGCGGCCCCATATCACTCCAACTGCACACGCCCCACACCATTACAGAGCCTCCACCAGCTCGAACAGTCCCCTGCTGTCATGCAGGGTCTATGTACACGTGAGGTTGTATCCATACCTGCACACTTACATCCGCTCGATACAATTTGAAACGAGGCTCGTCCGACTAGGCAACGTGTTTCCAGTCAACAGATCAATGTCGATATTGACGGGCCCAGACGACGCGTAAAACTTTGTGTCGTGCAGTCATCAAGGGTACACGAATGGGCCTTTGGCTCCGAAAGCCCGTATCGGTGATGTTTCGTTGAATGGTTCGTAAGCTGACATTTGTTGATGGCCCAGCACTGAAATCTGCAGCGATTTGCGGAAATGTTGCACTTCTGTCACGCTGAACGATTTTCTTCAGTCGTCGTTGGTTCTTTCCATCAGGATCTTTTTCCGGTGGGAGATTTGATGTTTTACCGGATTCCTGATATTCACAGTACACTCGTGAAATGGACGTACGAGAAAATCCCCACTTCATCGCTACCTCGGAGATACTATGTCCCATCGCTCGTGTGCCGGCTGTGATACCACGTTCAAACTCACTTAAATCTTGATAACCTGGCATTGTAACCGCAGTAACCGACCTAACAACTGGGCCAGACACTTATTGTCTTATACCTGTATAGGCATTGCCGATCGAAGCGCCGCTCTCTGGCAGTTTATACTATCTTTGCATTTGAATACGCATGCCTATAACAGTTCCTTTGGCGCTTCAGTGTAAATGAAATGTTGCACTCTAACCAGCACTTCCGGGAAGGAACGAGTAATGCCGAGACAGGCGTAGCCTCGGCCGGCACGTGGCCCGCGCACTCGGCCGGCGTGAGGGTTGGCACGCTGTGGCCGGCCCTGTAGAGTAACAACTATGATTTAATCGGTTTGGTACCACAATTGCAAAATTCTTATGATAACACCATCGAAACAGTTAAATCGTCTGTAATATACACTATTTGATCAAAAGTAACGGGTAACCTGGCTGAAAATGACTTACAAGTTTGTGGCGTCCTCCATCAGTAATGCTGGAATTCAATATGGTGTTGTCCCACCCTTAGCCTTAATGACAGCTTCCACTCTCGCAGGCATACGTTCAGTCAGGTCCTGGAAGGTTTCTTGGGGAATGGGAGCCCAATATTCACGGCGTGCTGCACTGAGGAGAGGTATTGATGTCGTTCGGTGAGGCCTGGCACGAAGTCGGCGTTCCAAAACATCCCGAAGGTGTTCTGTAGAATTCACGTCAGGATTCTATGCAGGCAAATCTATTACAGGGATGTTACTGTCGTGTAACCACTTCGCCACAGGCCGTGCCTTATGAACAGGTGTTCTAACGTGTTGAAAGATGCAATCGCCATCCCCTAATTGCTCTTCAACAGTAGGAAGCAAGAAGGTGCTTAAAACATCAATGTAGGGCCTGTGCTGTGATAGTGACACGCAAACCAACAAGAGGTGCAAGCCCTCTCCATGAAAAACACGACCACACCATAACACCACCTGCTCCGAATTTTACTGTTGGCACTACACAAGCTGGAAGACGACGTTCACCTGGTATTCGCCATACCCACACCCTGCCGTCGGATCGCCACATTGTGTACTGTGGTTCGTCACTCCACACAACGTTTTTCCACTGTTCAATCGTCCAATGTTTATGCTCCTTACACCAAGCGATGTGTCGTTGGCACTTACCGGCGTGGTGTGCGGCTTTCTCACCTCCCGCCTAACTGTCATAGTACTTGCAGTGGATCCTGATGCAGTTTCGAAGTGTTGTGTGATGGTCTGTATAGATGTCTACCTATTACACATTACGACCCTCTTCAACTGTCGGCAGTCTCTGTCAGTCAGCAGGCGAGGTCGGCCTGTACGCTTTTGTGCTGTACGTGTCCCTTCACATTTCCACTTCACTGTCACATTGGAAACAGTGGATCTTGTGATGTTTAGGAGTGTGGAAATCTCGCGTACAGACGTATGATACAAGTGATACCCAACCACCTAACCACGTTCAAAGACCGTGAGCTCCGCGGAGCGCCCCATTCTGCTCTCTCACGATGTCTAATGGCTACTGAAGTCGCTAATATTGAGTACCTGGCAGTAGGTGGCAGCATAATGCACCTGATACGGAAAACGTATGTTTTTGGGTGTATGGCTCTAGGCACTATGGGACTTAACATCGGAGGTTCAAATGGCTCTGAGCACTATGGGACTTAACTTCTGAGATCATCAGTCCCCTAGAACTTAGAACTACTTAAACCTAACTAACCTAAGGACATCACACACATCCATGCCTGAGGCAGGATTCGAACCTGCGACCGTAGCGGTCGCGTGGATCCAGACTGTAGCGCCTAGAGCCGCTCGGCCACTCCGGCCGGCTGACATCGGAGGTCATCAGTTCCCTAGACTTAGAACTACTTAAACCTAACTAACCTAAGGACATCACACACATCCATGCCCGAGGCAGGATTCGAACCTGCGAGCGTAGCAGCCGCGCGGTTCCGGACTGAAGCGCCTAGAACCTCTCGGCTACCGCGGCGGCTTTTGGGTGTATCCGGATACTTTTGGTCACATAGTGCATTATCACCAAAACACACAATACAAAGCACAGAGTAATGAATCAGACCTCATACACAAAAGTGCTGTGTAATGTTTGCTGCCTCCGCACAAACAGCTCAATATAGCGTCGTTGTGCAGTCGGCGAACCCATATACGAGGCCGCTGCTAGAAAACAGACCTGAGACAGAACCGATTACTACTGAGTGCAAGCTGCAGGGCGAGTAGTAAAGTGTTCTTTATTGCTGTCAGTAACAAATAGCTTGAATGAACTGATAAGTTTGTTTCCAGCAAGACACACAGCGCGTACCAGTGACATCTATGTAGTTATACAGATAATTTCAGTGCGTTACAGAGACAAAAGTAAAGAGGGGTAACAAATCAAACGAAATGCAACTACTCTGTAACTCCCTTTGCAACAAAATACTCTGAAAATAAGCATAAAAAGCATCCGAAATTTTGTCGGTGGAGTTCGCGTTCTTCCTGAACGTCGTGAGCAACAATGGGCCTACGCCTCTGGAATGAGAGGCGCGAAATGCGATAGTGTCTCTTCTGATAGATATATGTAGCATTCTGCCTCGCTGCCTGGGAATAACACACTTCACACGTTTTATTTTCGCTCATGGCGCACTGCTCTTATCTTACTAGCTTGTCCTCTATGGTAGAACCCTTAATTCACGAGGTGTGGTCTCTCAGACAGCGCGAAAATATTCGAACTCGCTCTTCAAGTCCACTCTCCCTACCTCCTTAAATTGCCAAGCCTCTTATGTTTTGTTGTCTTTTGCGTTATCGCCTTCTGTGTTTATTGTTGACACGTGTCGCTGATAGGCGTTGGAGTCTCCTAGACCGCGCCTCGGGAACTACGTACCTGTTTTCTTCAGTACGGTACCGCATAGCTCAAAATGTGTTGGCATGAATGTGTCACTTTTAACTTTCGCGAGTTTGATGAAATTGTTAGTCGGTCTATGGAGGGTGGTGTCAGTGATGTAAATCAAGAAATAAACGAAAAAGACGACGATTTTACATTAGCTAGTAATCACAGTTCTGCTATCGAACAGGAGTATGATTCAGAGAAAGAACTTTAGGAAAGTTGTGATGGGAATCTGTCTGTTTCTTCAATGAAATATTTAAAGTGTCTGTTAAAAACGAATGCGTTCTGTGTGGTGATAAGGAAAATGGCGTTCCCAGTAATGAATGTCAATTTGACAGACATTCTTTTTGTACATCGGGTGACATTTTTATGCCCAAATTTAAACCCTATAACTTAGTTTTATTTGGAAATTTATTTGCTACACAGATTGTATAATTTTTCAGAATGTAAGATTCAGTACTTTAACAGTCTGTTTATGTGTACTGTTTAAAATAATCATACAAAATTATGTGCTTTTGTGTTATAAGTAGTAAAATGCTTCAGGCTTTGTTTAGTGCAATAAAATAAACTAGAAGCATTTAAACAACAATTCAAATAATTGTAAAAATAAATGCTATATAGTATAAATTAAAAATTTCAAATGATTTTTGCCTTAAATCTCGGTTTAAGCATAGGGGTCCCAGAGACCTCACGTTGTGCTATACGTTACAGAAAAGTCACCTCACGACTTAAGGGCTAACTTTTTGTTGCTGTTGTTGACGGCTAGAGAGCTTTCCGTTGGCTGCGTGTAACGTAATACATATCCAGCATGAGGGGGCGTCAACTCACCACATAAAAATCTAAAACTGTTGGACTTTTGTTTATGTGAGTGGACAAAGATATGGGAGTACAGAAGAAACATGAATGCAAGAGAAGGCTGTTGGAGAACATAACGAATGTGCTGCCCTCGTCAAAGAACGTGTCAGCGCCACGTGATCTACTAAGAGAATAAAATAGAATGAACGTTTTGGAAATTTCTCGAAGACTGTTTCGAAAATTGATCTTGAACTGTTGTAAATTTATTTTAGGTTACCGAAAACGTTCTGTGAACTGTTGTGAATTTGAAATATACTGCTGGTCACCGAAGTTGCAACACTGGGATGGATATCAAATTACAAAATTTTACCTACTGTGCATATACAGTATAATCGGAAGAATATGTGATTACATTTTTAGGTATTTTGGGGATACACAGAGTGAAATATTTAGTACACACAGCCGCCACCGCTGTCAGAAACAATGGCTCTAACCCGGATGGCCTTAGAGTCGGATAACAGGGGGCGTTGAAAAGTGTTGCCTCTGAATTTTTTATATGAAAAGTCTTCAATCTTTTTAAATACAACAAACTTTACGAACATAAATTTCTGATTGGAAATTAGACTATTGAAATCTATTTAAACAGTAACATGGAATGCGTTACCACTTTCATTTTCACATTTGAACAATTTTAGAGCGTTCATTTCTTGGATAAGAAGTCATCAGAAACCTGCTGTTGTGGTAGTTTCTCCAGCATACGCAGCATGACTCCAAGCAGTGCACCGAACACACCTGTATCACAATTGTATGACTTTACCTACTTCTCCACAGACGTAGAATAACTCATCATCATCACTACAAATGGTGGAAATACTCCATACTTCTGATGACTCTGTAGTTTCCTCCTTACTTCTAAAGTCTTTTTCTTCTTTACTGTCTGCTCAGTAAAGCACCTAACGTACAGTTTTCCCATTCTTGTTCTTCAAATCAATCTGTTTTTTTCTTTCCTCTCCTTACTTAATTCTTCAGTTCAACTTCTTCCAGCTTGTTTTTCACTGAAGAAAGAAAGGAAGATAATGGTTTAACGCCCAGTGTACATCGAGGTTATTAGAGACGGAACACAAGCTTTGAATGTTTCAAGGCTGGGGAAGGAAAATGACCTGCCCTTTCAAAGCAACTATCCCGACATTTGTCTGGAGCAATCCATGGAAAACAAGGTAAATGTAAGTCTGGATAGCTGACCGCGGGTTTGAACCGTCGTCCTCCCGAATGAAAGTCCGTTGTGCAAACCATCGTGTAATCTTGCTCGGTCTCTTTTCACAGGGGTACGCACTTGCTCCTTCAGCACACCATTACCACAGTCTGCCATTACGTAATAAAGTGATCAAACTGTGGGCGTTAAACTGTTATATTAAGAAAGCAAATCGCCGGCCGCGGTGGTCTCGCGGTTCTAGGCGCGCAGTCCGGAACCGTGCGACTGCTACGGTAGCAGGTTCAAATCCTGCTTCGGGCATGGATGTGTGTGATGTCCTTAGGTTAGTTAGGTTTAAGTAGTTCTAAGTTCTAGGGGACTGATGACCACAGCAGTTGAGTCCCATAGTGCTCAGAGCCATTTTTTTAAAGCAAATCAACGCAATGATTCAATGAATTACACGTTTCAATCACTGATGGCGTAAGCGCATACAGCCGAAAGTACACGATGCTAGAATCAAAGCAGTCTCATTAAACACAGGTCCGCAGACGAACCGTTTAAGAGGTAACTGCAACTTTGTGGTTACTTGTAAAGCGATTGTTCCACCGATTCCTTAGCACTGTTCCCGGTCATTGAAATATTCAAAATGCAGCCGTTTGCGTTGTTGTGTTGACGGCAGACTGTGCATGGAACGGTAATTTCCTGATCCGGGCCGGCCGTTGTGGCCGAGCGGTTCTAGGCGCTTCAGTCCGGAACCACGCGGCTGCGGCGGTCGCAGGTTCGAATCCTGCCTCGGGCATGGATGTGTGTGATGTGCTTAGGTTAGTTAGGTTTAAGTAGTTCTAAGTTCTAGGGGACTGATGACCACAGCAGTTGAGTCCCATAGTGCTCAGAGCCATTTGAGATTTGGGGAAAATTACGGTCGCCAGTCCTATGGACAACTACTATAATAACTGAAAAAGAAAGGTTATTGCACATATAATTAGCACTAAAAGCGTGGCAACTGAAGGATGACACGTGTTGTGTGAAAACTGAAAGTTTGTCAGAAGTAATAAATTTCGCTACACTCTGACTTAATTTAGCAAAAGAATTAATAAAACCGGAAAATTGAAAGTTAATTTAGTGACTGAATTTAATAGAGAGATTTGTTTCTGAAGCACTACGAAATTCAGTAAAATAAGGTTAGTCTTGGGCTACCTCAACAATCATTTCAAAAGCTACTTGAATCTACGCAATTTAGAAATAAGAGATTTAACTTTGAACTTGAATTAAATGATTCTGGACAATTAACAATAGTAACATTTAGTACGTAACCACAGATGTTAAGTCCCATAGTGCTCAGAGCCATTTGAACCATTTGACTGATGACTTCAGATGTTAAGTCCCATAGTGCATAGAGCCATTTGAGCCTTACCAGGTAGGGCTGATAGAATACGTAGAGAAGATCCAATGAAGAGTGGCGCGTTTCGTCACGGGATCGTTTAGCCGGGGCAAGAGCTTTACCGATATGCCCAACAAACGCCATCGGTCGTCGTTACTAGAGACGCGCTCTGCGTCACAAAGATATTTACTAGTGAAATTTCGAGAGACACTTTTTTGCGTAGTGAACACGAAGAGAGAATTTGAGAAATTAGGGCCAATACAGAGGCTTACCGACAATCATTCTTCCCGCGTACCATTCGTGAATGGAACAAGGTAGGGGGGATCGGCTAGTGGTACCAGAGGAACCCACCGCCACACACCATTTAGTGGCTTGCCGAGTATGATGCAGATGTATACCAGAAACTGCTGACATGATTCTGTGAGGACACCGCACGCTGTTCCGTGGTGTGGCCTTTGTTTACATTTCTAAAACGTGTAGTTGTAAACAGAATCATTGCGACAGTATAGTATTACCCGACCACGATATCATTGCACTTGACCTCCCGTGCCGTTACCTGAGACCCGCGGTGATGTTACAGTAAACAATTACAGTGTTTCAAATGGTTCTGACAAGGGAACCTCCCCATCGCACCCCCCTCAGATTTAGTTATAAGTGGGTACAGTGAATAGGCCTTGAAAAACTGAACACAGATCAATCGAGAAAACAAGAAGAATTTGTGTGGAACTATGAAAAAATTAGTAAAATATACAAACTGAGTAGTCAATGAGAAGATAGGCCACATCAAGGAGAATGGTAGTCAAGGAGCGCCGTGGTCACGTGGTTAACGAGAGCAGCTACGGAACGGGAGGTCCTAGGTTCAAGTCTTCCCTCGAGTGAAGAGTTTAATTTTTTATTTTCAGTTTATGTGACAAACACTTATGTTTTCATCACTTTTTTGGGAGTGATTATCACATCCACAAGAAGACCTAAATCGGGCAAGGTAGAAGAATCTTTTTACCCATTCGTTAAGTGTACAAGTTAGGTGGGTCGACAACATGTTCCTGTCATGTGACGCACATGCCGTCACCAGTGTCGTATAGAATATATCAGACGTGTTTTCCTGTGGAGGAATCGGTTGACCTATGACCTTGCGATCAAATGTTTTCGGTTCCCATTGGAGAGGCACGTCCTTTCGTCTACTAATCGCACGGTTTTGCGGTGCGGTCGCAAAACACAGACACTAAACTTATTACAGTGAACAGAGACGTCAATGAACGAACGGACAGATCATAACTTTGCGAAAATAAATAAAGTAAAATTTTAAGTCAAGGGAAGACTTGAACCAAGGACCTCTTGATTCGCAGCTACTCACGCTAACCACGGGACCACGGCACTCCTGCGTTCACATCCTCCTTTATGTTGCCTATCTTGCGCATGGACTAATCAGTTTGTATATTTTACTTATTTTTTTCATAGTTCCACACAACTTCTTCCTGTTTTCTCGATTGATCTGTGTTCAGTTTTTCATGGCCTATCCACTGTGCCAACTTATAACTAAATCTGAGGGGGGTGCGATGGGGAGGTTCCCTTGTAAGCACTATGGGTCTTAACATCTGAGGTCGTCAGTCCCCTAGACTTAGAACTACTTAAACCTAACTAACCTAAGGACATCACACACATCCATGCCCGAGGCAGGATTCGAACATGCGACCGTAGCAGCAGTGCGGTTCCGGACTGAAGCGCCTAGAACCGCTTGGCCACCGCGGCCGGCAAACAAGTACAGTGATGACTAAGGAAAACGCACCGCACTATGAATGATTTCAAGACAGTTGTGCGTATTCGATCTAGTGGTTCAGCGTGTCATGATGAAGTATATAAAAACTCGAGATAAAAAGTGCTCTGACCCACAGGTGCAATAATTATGTGGTCGATTGATACCCAGTCGGAATGCCACTCATGTCAGTTGTTTGCGGAGCGTCAGTTGTGTTGTACTAGTGTTGATGGTAACACGGAACATTACACTAAGGAGGAGTAAACGGATATGCATTTCATGTGCGGTAGGGCTGTCGGCAATGCACGGAAGTCTGACCGCTTGTACCAAGAAGCGTAACACTCCCGAAGGTATCCCGAGAGCACAACGTTTACAAGGGTGCATTGTCGCCTCCTGGAAACTGGGAGCTTGAAGGCCTGCACGAACTACTCTTACTCTTGAAGAGATGGTGCTGAAAACAGTAGAACGCTTTCCAGGACTCTCGACAAGGAGGCCTGCCACACAATTCCTAGAATCAGCCTGTAGTGTTTGGAGAACTATGTATCGCAGTGCAGTGCATCCGTACCACCTCCAACGGGCTCATTGTCTTAGTGACGTGGAGTTTGGTTCTAGACTAATATTCTGTCACTGGATACAACAACAATTTTTAGGCAACACTATGTTTGACAGTAACATTCTGTTTACAGATGAAGCAGGGTTCACTTGTGATAGTGTCTTTAATTACCACAGGTCTCATGTTTGGCAGTATCTAGGCTCGAACCCACATGCTGTGCCTGAGTCTCCACAACAGCGACGTTTCTCTTTGAATGTGTGATTATGGGTACCAGGTAATAATATTATTAGGCCGTACTTGTTACCAAAAAACTCGGTGGACGAAACTGTTTGCGGCATCATCTTGCATGATTACTTGAGCAATGCAAGAGGATATGGTACACACATGATGGAGCATCGGACAATTTTGCACCTATGCTGAGACGTTATATATCGCACCAATGTGGCCGAAGATGGATTGGGTGAGGAGGAGTTGTATCGTGGCCTCCAAGATCACCTGATTTGAACTCGTGGATTTTTGTATCTGGGACCAGCTTAAAGGTGTAGTGTACGGCACTCCAATTAACACGGGCGAAGAAGTGATGAAGAGAATTGTCAGTCCTTATCAAGAATTTTGAAATGATCCAAGAGTGTTTGAAAGAGTTCGAAACTCATTGCGGCGACGGGTAATAGGACGACAGTTTGAACACTTTCTTTAACTATGAGTACGGCCATGTGACTGTTGTCGTCGTCATTCAAAACACCTGCATTTCTGCCAAAGTATCTCTAATAACTTTTCTTAATGTTGTGTGATATTGTTACCTTACCCTGACTAGGATGGCGCTTATACAGAATCAAGTTATAGGTGACTGGTAACGACAAGATCGCAATTATATGGCAGACTGTTAGATTGCGGACCCATGTTTAGCGAGAATTTTTTGCTTCTAGTATCGTGAGCTTTCAGCTGCATGTGTTTACGTCCTTAATTAAGATACACCCTGTATTTGACGTAAGCTTCATTTCTAACGCACAATTCTCTATATAATTACCCCATGGAATGGAGACGAGTGTGCCATGGCATCTTTGTGATAATTGCAATTAAACTTCATTGTATTGTTTTTTTACATCTAAACTGATTTAGTACAGCAAAAATAGAGAAACTTCAACGATCTTACATACAGTTAGTTGGTTTTAGGTTGGTTATTATGAATGTGTCATAATAATAATCTTTCTTTACTTGCGCACTATCCCCCGCCTCCTTCACTTTCCTTTAAATATTTAGCATGAATTGTATAAATCAGGTTACGACCCATTGCAGATTTGTTACAGAACAAATTTCAACTGTGAATACTTAAAATAAAAAACAAAATGAAACCATTTCATAACTATAATAAACATAAGAAACCATTCGGAAGGGAACGTATGTCTTCCACTTGTGCTGAAGGGTCGCATTTCTTATGAAATGATTAATTTACGCGACACTATGAGAGGTAGGCAAGTAAATACTAGCAGCGGGTAGGCATGAAGAGAAATGCCACATCTTATCCAACAAAGGTCGTTCGATAGTGAGGGTCTCTCGTGTATTGCCCAGTAACTTCCTATTTTCAGAAAAGAGCAGGAGAACGTCCTTTTATTTAGGTAATCAGCTCTGTCTTTTGCAGCAGCCGTTTGTCATCTGAAGAGAAGTGATTCCATAGGAAGTTCTCACTAGTGCGTTTCAGATGAGGAGCATCAGTAATGAGAAATGACGCGACAAAACAATTCGGAAAACTTTACTTGACTACAGAGAAACATCTATCAGCTTTTATTTTTACAAACTTCCAACAAATAAATATCTATCTCCAGTGTCATACGTATGGCTGTCATATATTGCGTAAAAATGAGTTTTCATCCCGGAGGTCACACGTAAACAAGAAAGAACTCTTTCTTGAAAAAACTAAATGCAACTACTGTTTGAAAATTTTTCTTCTGGCAAGCATGTAGTGGTGTAATGGTGTAACCTCTGGTCGAAAGAATTTCTACTGATAATATTCTGCATTTATAATGTGAGAAACGAGGTTACTAGATTTTCTACAAGGAAAATGAAAAAAACGCGTTATTTTGCCGTTACAGAGAACGAAGAACATTAAAAAAATTCTGCCATTTCTGAACACTTTCGCGAAATAATGGCTGATTTCAAAAAAGATTCATCATTTTCGCAAAACAATATCTTCTACATAATTGAAGATAGAAACTTAGGATCCATGTGAACTTCAGCATGGGCTTACAAAGTTTTTATTGTCAAAAGAAGCATCAGATTTTAAAAGGTTATTAATTTACATGTAAGAACATTCAAACTTTGGGTCCTGGTAATAGCTATGATTGCTACGAAAGACTTTATTTACTTTTCACAAATTTTCAGTGTACACTCTACCGGCCGTACGACAAACGTCCAGACGATAGGGAGACTCATCCTATACATTGGCGAGCATTTCTGGAATAACCGCATTCACTGCCCTTACTTTGCGACGTCGCAGTTTAACTAAACTCGTTGATAAGGAAGGCACATAGACGGAGTCTTTCACAAGCCCCGGCCTAAAATAGTTCAGCTTGGAGGCCAATGGTGTAGTCCAGTAACATCGATAAAATATCTAGACGTATGAGTACCCAGCAGTTTGAAGTGGAACGACCAGATAAAACTAACATCAGGTAAAGCGGATGCCAGATTGGGAATCATTGGAAAATGTCTCAGGAAATGCAGTCCACCCATAAGGAGGTAGCGTACAAAACCCTCTTTCGACCAATACTTGAACTCTGACCTCAGTCTGGGATCCGTACCAGATAGGACTGATGAAGGAAATAGAGAAGATCCAAAGAAGAGCAGCACGTTTCGTTATGGGTTCCTTTAGTCAGCAAGAAAGCATCGCGGAAATGCTTAGCCAAATCGAGTAGAAGACGCTGCAAGAGAGGCATCCTACATCATGGTGTGGTTCACTATTAAAGTTCCGAGACCGTGCGTGCGTAGGAGTGTCAACCAATATATTGCTTCCTCCGACGTGTATCTAGCGAAAACGCCATGAAGATAAAATTAGACAGATTCGAACCCACTCCGAGGCTAGCCAAGCAATCAATCGGAGTCCAGACGGAGGCTTACCAGGAAACTGGAACGAGAAAAAGGGTAAGTGAAAATGGTATATAAACTACTCTCCTCCGCACTTGCGGAATATAGAAATAGATCTAGGTGCAGAACGCGAGATTCGTACGTCTCTCACAGCTAAGCTACCGTTCTGGCCATACGCTGACCAAAATCGCACAATACACTTATAAACAGATTACACCCACTGTGATAGGTAACGCAAAACGCCTTTTGTTGCTGAGTTAACACTGCAAATATCGACTAGACGCACATTGGCCAATGGAAGAACGAGCGAGCTACAATATGCGCAGGGAGACCCTTTCCGGCAAACACGTGCACCGGCAACTTAAAACTGGCGTCAACATAAACTTTCAAAAATGGTTCAAATGACTCTGAGCACCTTGCGACTTAACTTCTGAGGTCATCCTTCCCCTAGAACTTAGAACTACTTAAACCTAACCAACCCTAGGACATCACACACATCCATGCCCGAGCGCCTAGAACCGCTCGTCCACCCCGGCCGGCTAAACTTTCATTTCCGATAATGGTTCAAATGGCTCTAAGCACTATGGGATTAACAACTGAGGTCATCAGTCCACTAGACTTAGAACTACACTCCTGGAAATGGAAAAAAGAACACATTGACACCGGTGTGTCAGACCCACCATACTTGCTCCGGACACTGCGAGAGGGCTGTACAAGCAATGATCACACGCACGGCACAGCGGACACACCAGGAACCGCGGTGTTGGCCGTCGAATGGCGCTAGCTGCGCAGCATTTGTGCACCGCCGCCGTCAGTGTCAGCCAGTTTGCCGTGGCATACGGAGCTCCATCGCAGTCTTTAACACTGGTAGCATGCCGCGACAGCGTGGACGTGAACCGTATGTGCAGTTGACGGACTTTGAGCGAGGGCGTATAGTGGGCATGCGCTAGGCCGGGTGGACGTACCGCCGAATTGCTCAACACGTGGGGCGTGAGGTCTCCACAGTACATCGATGTTGTCGCCAGTGGTCGGCGGAAGGTGCACGTGCCCGTCGACCTGGGACCGGACCGCAGCGACGCACGGATGCACGCCAAGACCGTAGGATCCTACGCAGTGCCGTAGGGGACCGCACCGCCACTTCCCAGCAAATTAGGGACACTGTTGCTCCTGGGGTATCGGCGAGGACCATTCGCAACCGTCTCCATGAAGCTGGGCTACGGTCCCGCACACCGTTAGGCCGTCTTCCGCTCACGCCCCAACATCGTGCAGCCCGCCTCCAGTGGTGTCGCGACAGGCGTGAATGGAGGGACGAATGGAGACGTGTCGTCTTCAGCGATGAGAGTCGCTTCTGCCTTGGTACCAATGATGGTCGTATGCGTGTTTGGCGCCGTGCAGGTGAGCGCCACAATCAGGACTGCATACGACCGAGGCACACAGGGCCAACACCCGGCATCATGGTGTGGGGAGCGATCTCCTACACTGGCCGTACACCACTGGTGATCGTCGAGGGGACACTGAATAGTGCACGGTACATCCAAACCGTCAGCGAACCCATCGTTCTACCATTCCTAGACCGGCAAGGGAACTTGCTGTTCCAACAGGACAATGCACGTCCGCATGTATCCCGTGCCACCCAACGTGCTCTAGAAGGTGTAAGTCAACTACCCTGGCCAGCAAGAGCTCCGGATCTGTCCCCCATTGAGCATGTTTGGGACTGGATGAAGCGTCGTCTCACGCGGTCTGCACGTCCAGCACGAACGCTGGTCCAACTGAGGCGCCAGGTGGAAATGGCATGGCAAGCCGTTCCACAGGACTACATCCAGCATCTCTACGATCGTCTCCATGGGAGAATAGCAGCCTGCATTGCTGCGAAAGGTGGATATACACTGTACTAGTGCCGACATTGTGCATGCTCTGTTGCCTGTGTCTATGTGCCTGTGGTTCTGTCAGTGTGATCATGTGATGTATCTGACCCCAGGAATGTGTCAATAAAGTTTCCCTTTCCTGGGACAATGAATTCACGGTGTTCTTATTTCAATTTCCAGGAGTGTACTTAAACCTAACTAACCTAAGGACATCACACACATCCATGCCCGAGGCAGAATTCGAACCTTCGACCGTAGCAGCAGCGCGGTTCCGGACTGAAGCGTCTAGAACCGCTCGGCCACAGCGGCCGGCCATTCCCGGTATGTATGTTGAAATCCACTCTGTGTCTACCCGCATCCACATAGAAGATTTAGTCTTGTGAAAGCGGATGAAACTTTTTCATACAACCTGTATTAAGAGTAGCCCCGTGGCTATTTCTGTTAAGTATCCTGGTGAATGTTGCAAAGGAGGAATGTGTTTTCAGTGTCCACAGTCCCAGCACATTGCCCGCTTCCATATTCATGGACCGGAAACAGTAATTTAATGGTTGACACCGCTGGCCTAACAACGGCAGTTAACCTTCGTTGTAGGCGAACGGCGCTTCCTCATTACAAGCCTTTTCTCCAGTTTCGCGCACGCTGTTTAGGCGCAGCAATGACCACACAAACAGTCCAGCGTCGCCACTCTCCAGCGACAGTTCTAAATCATTACAAAACAATCATACGAAATATGGTTGTCTCTTTCATTTATTTGTCAAGCACAAGGTGACATTTCCCCTCTTCCGTTTTATTCATACTTAAGAGACTTGAAAGGACACAAATTTCGTAAAGCAGTACGAAGTAATTAAAAAAAAGTAATAAAGGTTAAAAAAGTGAAAAAAAAAGACTCGAAAAAATCGCCTTCGAGGATCTGAAGATATTCGAGAGATATTAAGTGCAAAAAATTTCGATTGCCTTAAAGAACTCGCTGCAACTGAGTGCTTAGCGTGAAGTCACTTAATCACGAGATGTGATTTTTGAATATGGTTAGTAGCAACATTTTTTAAATTTTTTACCTTAAACGCTATATTCATCATCAAATGGTGATTACCAAATATCGAAACATAATTTTTTAATACAAATAACGTCCTTCTATTTTAAATAACAAATCGCATTACTATGATGGAATTAAAATTTGGTTTAAAAAATGCGAAACATTTGTTTTTTTGAAAGTGATGAATGTTTCTTATATACATAAATTTTTCTTCTAAATATACGGTATTTCACATGCATTTCAAATTTTAATGTACTTCCACGTGACTGGAATTAAAAACAAAAATAATACTTTTATTCAGAATGTATCTCTATTTTTGTTTATATAACATTTCCATTCGCTAATAAATATAGAATTTAAATAAAAGTAAACACAAATTGCTCTTACTCAGTAATTGAACCACAAGCCCTGCGACTGCAGCACATTGCGCTGTTGCTGTCCAATGGATCTGATGGATGAAACTTGAATATTCACGACTTCCTCTCAGTTAATCTGTCAGACCGTGTTCGGAATTCATGTATCTAGGTTGTAACACGCAGCTAAAATTTTAATTATGTTCAGTTAAATCCACTTGAAGTTCATTTAGTAAGTTTGTTTCTCGAGAGAGGCTAAGTTGCAGAAAACTGCACTCTTTTGTTCTAGTAAAATGGCTGGATATTGCCGATAAACCAAACACTATGGTTATCTCGGTGGCTTTCTGTTTGCAAGTTATAAATTTTCTCAGGTCTAATGATAAATTCAGTCAAATATCCAGTAAAACTGACTCTCAGTCTTCATCCACAAATTTACAAATCGATTAATACATCTGGGTTGATGAAGCAGAGAAATAAATTTTTGTACTTCTTCATGTTTTATTCCATTCGTAACATATACAGTTAGCTTAGCTTAGTTCCTATCGTTCCCTCTGGAACATAGGGCCGTGACGAAATTCCTCCACCTGATACGATTTCTAGCAAGTCTCTTCACTTCACTCCAGGTTTTCCCATCCTCTGCAGCTTCTCTCTCGATCGTCCTTTTCCACGTCTGTTTGGGAGACCACGTTTTCTAACTCCTCGAGGGTTCCAATCCAAAGCCATCATTTAAATAGCTCCATCTGGTTTCCTCAATGTATGTCTAATCCAGTTCCATTTTCTTTCTTTGATTTGCATATTGATTGGTTGCTGATTTATCTCCCTCCAAAGATCTTCATTTGTCATTATATCTGGCCATCTCACATTTAAGATACGCCGGAGAAAGCGGTCGATAAAAACTTGGAACTGGTTTTTGATATGGTTAGTCACCTTCCAAGTTTCGCAACCATACAACAGAACAGCATTCACACTGCTATTGAAAAGCCGGAGTTTGGTCTTCTTTGAGATGTTCCTATTTCTCCAGACAGGATACAGTTGTACAAATGCACCATTTGCTTTGCGAATGCGACTAGGATGTCCTCCTCGGCGTCTCTTGTAGTCGTGACTATACTTCCGAAATAGAGGAAAGATTGGACCTGTCCTACGTTCTCTCCATTAATGGCCAGCCTATTCGTGATGGTCGAATTTATCCGCATTTCTTTGGTTTTGCGAACAATTATCTTGAGGCCTGAAACTTCCGCATCTCTCTGTAAGCTGGCCAGTTTCTCTTCGATGTCTCGATATCTATGTGCCATTAAGCAAACGTCCGCAGCTCGTGGTCGTGCGGTAGCGTTCTCGCATCCCGCGTTCGGGTTCCCGGGTTCGATTCCCGGCGGAAACAGGGTTTTTCTCTGCCTCGTGATGACTGGGTGTTGTGTGATGTCCTTAGGTTAGTTAGGTTTAAGTAGTTCTAAGTTCTAGGGGACTGATGACCTCAGATGTTAAGTCTCATAGTGCTCAGAGCCATTTGAACCATTAAGCAAACGTCGTCTGCGAAATCTAGATCTTCGAGCCTATCCCGCATTCCCCATTGCACACCTCTCTTCCGGTCCCCCATACTCTCTTCACCACATGGTCCAACACCAAAAGAAATAGTGTTGGCGAAAGAATATACCCTTGTCGTACTCCCGAATTAACTTGGAAAAGCTCTGTTAGTTCTATATTATGTAGAACTTGGCATACATTTCCTTGATGATATTAATAATTTTTGTTGGAATGCCATATTTTGCAAGAGTATCCCACATGACTCTTCGATTGACACAGTCGAAAGCCTTTTCAAAGTCATATACAGTTGACATATCATAAATATTAACAGTTTGACGTCAAAACGCAGACAGCCCCATTATACGTGACATATAAACTGAGCTGACAAAAGCCACGGGATAGCTCCTAATATTTGTCGGACCTCGTTTTGGCCGGCGTAGTGTGGCAGCTCGACGCGGCACGCACGTAGCAAGTCACTGGAAATCCCCTGCAGAAATATTGAGCCATGCTCCCTCTATAGCCGTCCACTATGGAGAAATTATTGTCGGAGCGATTTTGTGCACGAAGTGACTTCTCGCTCATGTCCCATAAATGTTCGATGGGACTCGTGTTGGACCATCAGCGAGTCCAAATCATTTACACGAATTGTACAGAATGTTCTTCAGACTAACTGCGAAGAATTGTGGCACTGTGATATAGCATATTGCCATCCATAAAATTTCCATCCGTAGCGGCTGCAAGTGGTCTCTAAGTAGCCAACTATAACCATTTTCAGCCAGTTATCAGTTCCGTTGAACCAGAGGACCCAGTGTATTCCGCGTATACAATGTCCACGCCATTATGAAGCCACCACCAGCTTGCACAGTGCTTTGTTGACAGTCTGGGTCCATGGCTCCGTGCGGTCTACGCCGCACTCGAATGCTACCATCAGCTCTTACCAACTGAAATCTGGACTCATCTGATCAGGCCACGCTTTTCCAGTCATCTGGGTTCCAAGCGATATGGTCAGAAGCCTGGAAGAGGTGCTGTAGGCGGTGTCGTGCGGTTAACAAAGGCACTGCCGTCGGTCGTCTGCTATCTCAGCCCATTAACGCCACATTTCTACGCACTGCCCTAACGGATATGTTCGTCATACGCACCACAATGATTTCTGCGCTTATTTCATGTAGAGTTACTTGTCTGTTAGCACTGACACCTCTACGCAAAAGCCGCTGCACTAGGTCGTTGACTGAAAGATGTCGGCCACTGCGTTGTTCGTGATGAGAAGTAATTTCTGAAATTTGATATTCTCAGCAAACTGTTTACACTGTGAATCTCGGAATACTGAATTCCCTAACGATTTCTGAAATGGAATGTCCCATGCATCTAGTTGCAACTGCCATTCCGCGTTCAAAGTTTATTAACCGTGTCGTACAATCATAATCACTTGGAAACCTTTTTACATGAATGACCCGATTACGGATGACAGCTCCGCCAATGCACTGCCCTTTTGTATGTCGTGTACGTGGTACTACTGCCATCTGCATGTGCCCCTAGCGCTATCACATGGCTTTTATCATCCCAGCGTACAATGGTGTCACATTTTAGATCTTCATCTTTTTTAGGGTTAATTACATTAGTTTAATTAATTCTTAACAAGGACCAGAGGGGTGTAAAACTATGTGGCAGAATCTGGACCACGTCGCTGGCCTTCGCTGTGACGGCAGTAGTGGTGGGATTATTGTCTCTGACCGCAGTGGTGAGGACGCTGTGACGTATTGCGGCAACCTCGTTCTCATAATGCAACATAAGAAGCGAAACAATTTTGTACCACTAATAAATAACACCGTCTCAAACAAAGATTAACTTCCTCGCATTATAGGGTTATTCATTTTGATATAGACACTTTCAAGTGATTGTAAAAAAATTTTTGCATTGAGGTAAGTTATATGATTATATGTTTGGAAGCACCAACTCAAGAAGTTCTTTTTGTTACAGTGATATCCAAAAACAGGGCTGCTAGACCAACGGAGAAGACATTTCCATGATTAATATCTGCAAGAGTGGGTCTACGCATATCCATGCAAAAGTGTTTCCACAAGTATTTCTCTTCACGTGCAATGTGTTGCAGCAGCTGAATACGGTACGGTATCGTTTGCAGGCATTTTCTCAACACTCTTCAAATAATAACGAATTAAGGATGGGTTAGCTTCTATGCATGTACACAAAATATTGTTTTGATTTATCACCCACACATGTTTCGCCACAGTTTTCGCTTCCTCAATGGGTATTTTTATTGTTTTCCTGAAATACATGCGTAAATGCTATTTTTAGGTTAAGAAATATGATACACCAGATTCTTTTGTTATTTAAATAGTATATGCAGTTTATCTTTTATTTTCATTGTGTGTGTCCTGTGGCTGAAAATCAAAATCAGCCACAGGTCAAAATTAGTACACCGTATCATCTGCAAACATGAGGAATTTTAGAAAATGTTCTACACTGAATGTTTCGTTTATTATCCAGTCTTGAAAATGTATGTTCAGGTAAAAATCTGTGGCATATGACCGTTTTTGGCCCTACCATTGTAGTTTTTTGCTGGACCTTAGCTATGACAAGTTTTTTTTTAGGTACCAGAGGTGTTTTTGTGTAGCTGAGCTGAACCTGTGGACATCGATAAACATTTTGTGAAGCTTAGGCACAGCGATCTATTTCATGTAGTTTGTTATTCATGGAATATGTTTCATATTTTGACAGTATTTACTCAAGTTTTCTCCTGCTCGTTTCTACATACTGCGTCCTGTTATGTTGTATGTTGTTGTGGCTTGAACACACTTTTCACTGCACAAATTTACGTCTCTCATGCGCTTCCGACTGTCATTTGTTGGCCGCGCGGGATTAACCGAGCGGTCATAGGCGCTGCAGTCATGGACTGTGCGGCTGGTCCCGGCGGAGGTTCGAGTCCTCCCTCGGGCATGGGTGTGTTTGTCCTTAAGATAATTTAGGTTAAGTAGTGTGTAAACTTAGGGACTGATGACCGTAGCAGTTAAGTCCCATAAGATTTCACACACATTTGAACATTTTTTGTCATTTGTTATCTGTTTTGTTTTGGTTTTGCGTCCGCGAACTTTGCATCTGTTCCGTTTGTTTCAATTCTGTGCGTGTGTGTGTTTGTTTGTTTGTTTGTTTGTGTGTGTGTGTGTTTTTTTTTATTTTGTGTTGTCCGATAATTCGTTTAGAGTGTTGAATAGTGTTGTTTTGTTATATAGTACTGTTTTGTCATTGATAAATTTTTTGCCCTGTGTAATAGCTTTCATTAGGACAAGCTACTCAGAACATTTAAGATCACTGAAAAGTGGCAGCATACACTACAAATTTGCAGACCACCTCATCAAAAACAACCACCATCCCAGTGGAATAGAAAGAGACCTCCAAATCCTAAAATACAGTAACCATCTGTATCAATGTTTGACAACAGAAGAAAATTACCACATGCAGAAAGCTATCACACAGGTCAGAAAAGCTATCAATGACAAAACAGTATTATGTAACAAAACGCTATTCAGTAGTCTAAAAGAATTACCGGACAACACAAAACAAAACACAAACACACACACACAGGGACACACACGCGCGTGCGCGCGTACACATACACATAATGGAAAAAAAGGAACAGATTCAGAGTTTGCGGACGCCATAAAAAAAAGATAACAAACGACAGTCAGAAACGCATGCGAGACGTAAATCTGTGCAGTGAAATGTGTGTTCAAGCCAAATATTACAATTAAGGCCAAACATGCCCATATACCACAAATTTTGCCAGAACATAAGTTTTGAAGATTGGATAATAAACAGAACATTCAATGCAGAAGAATTTCTAACATCTATCAAGTTTACAAATGACATAGGGGTCTAATTTAGACCTCTGCCTGATTTTGGTTGGCAGCCACAAGACACACACAGTGTAAAATAAAAGGTAAAGAGCACATACAATTTAAATAACAACGAATCTGATGTATCATATTCCTTAACCTAAAAATAACATTTATGTATGTATTTCAAGAAAATAACAAAAATACCCACAGAGGAAGCCACAGCTGTGGTGAAACATGTTTGAGTTAATTCACTCTTATTTTTCTGTAAGCCCGGGAACTGAGCTCAAAACTCCAATAAGAGACTCTCCAAGTGGTTGGCTGTGGAATCCTTAGGCCGTGACTGACACGAGATGTTGACTTTTGTGGACTTGTGAGAAACGTTCAGACAGTTCCTCAGATGTTGATTACCACCCTCTGCTTTTGTCTTTACAAAGACTTCCGTACGCAGCTCGTGGTCGAGCGGTAGCGTTCTCGCTGCCCGCGCCCGGGTTCCCGGGTTCGATTCCCGCCGGGGTCAGGGATTTTCTCTGCCTCGTGATGACTGGGTGTTGTGTGATGTCCTTAGGTTAATTAGGTTTAAGTAGTTCTAAGTTCTAGGGGACTGATGACCATAGATGTTAAGTCCCATAGTGCTCAGAGTCATTTGAACCATGAACCAAAGACTTCCGGTTTCTTTAAACTTCTGCTCCCACTCTTAAATGGATTTTCTGGTAGGTGGCGCCTCTTTAAACGAGGTTCAGAATTTTCGACGCACTGCGGTGGTGAACTCGCTCTTCCAGTACTCCATCACACAAAATAGCTTCACCGTTGGTCTAGCAGCTATGCTGATGGCAGTAACTGTAAAAAGAAAACTTTTTGAACTGCTATTTCGATACAAAGAATCATATAATACCTTACCTAAATAAAAATTTTTTTACAGTCGTTGGAATATGTGCAGGTATATTTTATTCACGCTTCATGTGATTATGTCCTCTCACCTGTATACGCTGAATGATGAAGATACTGGCGAGACAGCAGTTAAAATTTGATTCTCCACAACCTCTACACTACTCACTCAGCTAACGGCGAATCTTGCAAAATTTTGGAAATATTTCGTACGTAACAGCGCTTGGAAATCTTCTGAACTTCTTTTCTTCTCCTTACTCTTTTAATTGCGTCGTACTGCTTTGGGAAACTGGTGTCGGGCACTAACTTTCAAATTCTATGGTTTGAAAGGGAGGAGTTTTAAAATGACTTCAGTTTATTTATTTAAAAATGCGCTAGTTGACAACGGCTATTTCTGGGGTTACGCTCGCACCTCTTAATTCGTCTGGGACTGCATTCACATTCGTCTACATCACATTCATAGCCTTGCAAGCAATCAAATTTAATAAGATTTTATTTATAGAACCGGCCCAGCAATTTAAGTAATTCTGTTACTATTTTTTGCAATGGATAAATATAAAGGGAATGACCTGTTCACGGCCAGCATGCAGAGATATGAGGAAGGTGACGCCAGGAGCGACGCATGACTTTCAAATACTCGGCTGCTTTTTAATCACTGGATCTTTGTCAGTTTCAGAACCTCAGTCAGGCATCATGCATATTAATAATTCCGAGCTTCATAGGATGTCGATTTGGGAGTGAGGCGGTGCAACTGGGGGCACATTAGGAATAGGGCGAGGTTCCATAATCACGATATGAATTTTTGACATGCTAATATTCAGAAGCACGTCTACGTATCATTAGCTTCTTAATTTAACAGTGCTGAAAGGTACATTGATTAACACTTGTCGGAATTCTATAGTCAAACCTTTATAAGCGGTCCTTTGATAAGCACTTGGACGATGCAATTCGAGAATTCTGAAGTTACTCAGATATGAACACAAACAGAAGCCCTGCAATGTTTGCTCCATAATCTACTACAAAGACGCAAAAAAATCGCAACACAAAAATAATTAATGCAGAGTAACGAAATTTCGGAGATACATTTGTCTAGGTGACATATTTAAGTGATTGTCATTGCAAAATCACACGTTACTGAAAGCGCGATATAAGCCATTGCAGACGTGAAATGCTGGTACCTTAGTAACCGGTGCAACCGCCAGAATGTTGAATGCAAGCATGCAAACGTACACGCATTGTGTTGTACAGGTGCCGGATGTCAGTTTGTGGGATGGAGTTCCATGCTTGTTGCACTTGGTTGGTGAAGACAGGGACGCTTAATGCTAAATGTGGATGACGCTAGAGTTGTCGTTCGATGATGTTCCATATGTGCTCGATTGGAGACAGATCTGGTGATCGAGCAGGCCGACACTCTGTAGAGCATGTAGGGTTACAACAGCGGTATGTGGACGAGCTTTGTCCCGTTGAATACACCTCCTGGAATGCTGTTAGTGAATGGCAGCGCAACAGGTCGAATCACCAGACTGACGAACAATATTTTATTCAGGGTGCTTGGCATAACCACGAGAGCCCTCCAGTGTCGTACGATATCGCATCCCAGACCTTACGTCCAGGTGTAGTTCCAGTGGGTCTAGCAAGCAGACAGCACGAGTGCACATCCTCAGCTGTCCTCATTCTAACCAACTCACAAACACCACGCACGTCGAGACAGAAACAGTTGTCATCAGAAAACACAACTGACTTCCACCCAACCGTCCAATGAGCTCTCGCTTGACACCACTTAAGTCACAATTGGTGGTGGTTTGGAGTCAATGGAACACACACTGTGGACCGTGTGGCTCGGAGCTGCCCTTGGAAGTAACCGATTTGTAACAGTTCGTTGCCTCTCTTTATTTTTTTTACTCATTCGTTCCTGGCTCGAGACAACACAATGAATTATAGTAAATTAAGTTTACGGATCGGTAAAATATATTTCATACAAACTCTCGGCGCTTGAGAATGGCTTTTTCTGTTAAAGGTCCGTTCATGTTTCTTCTCTCTGTGGTGGATCGGACGTAGTGAAAAAAAAAAGCACCCGTAGACGATGGTAGATCGAGCTGGACGACTTTTTGCATAAAAGTATGGAATATTTTGCCACTTAAAAGTATGGAACCTTTTGCCATGCCAAGTCACCCAACAGTCTTATAGTGACTAAAGACACAAAATAAAACAAACTTAGGTTAGTAATAACAACATATTATGAAATAAAAACACAATTAAAGGTACACTTACATTATGTAATTACGAGTGCCGTTTGGTTGCAACTCGTCAAGTATTAATAAAATAATGTAGTATTAATGGCGGTGTGCCACATACGTTCGATCTGGACAAGACCCAGAAAAACAAAGATGCCCCTTATTCATCTGACGATCAAAAATCTTCAAATGTTTCCAGCTGCATACAGTATTTATACAGCCGTGGACTATATCTATGGCCTAAATTATTTCTTTATTTCGTTACTTATAATTACGTTTTCTGCTAATAAAAGCTCAGCACGCGAATTGACCGAGCGAGGTGGCGCAGTGGTTAGCACACTGGACTCGCATTCGGGAGGACGACGGTTCAATCCCGTCTCCGGCCATCCTGATTAAGGTTTTCCGTGATTTCCCTAAATCGCTTCAGGCAAATGCCGGGATGGTTCCTTTGAAAGGGCACGGCCGATTTCCTTCCCCATCCTTCCCTCACCCGAGCTTGCGCTCCGTCTCTAATGACCTCGTTGTCGACGGGACGTTAAACACTAATCTCCTCCTCCTCAGCACGCGAATGTGCCTTTAAACTGCCCCCTGAGTTGCGAGGCGAAAGGACACACCTGCAGGCGAGCAACTCACTCCAAAGCACATTGCATACGTAAGTCTACAAATACACATACATATCATATATGACATACATATCATAACAAAATATTTACACAAAACAGATTTCCAATGTTTGAATGTGGCACGTGTGCCTATAATAGTTTCATGTTGATATTGCGTCTACCACGCATGCGCTGTCGCGTAAAGTTCAGTGCTAGCGCGGCCGTTTCGAAGGGAGTTCATCACAGTCCGTGTGCTCATGTCCAGAAGATATCGCAAGATTTATCATCATGGATTTTACAAATATGGATTAACATTTAAAGCAGGTTCAAAATCCTAAAGTTACAACATTCATTAATCATGAAATTACAAATTCTCATTGCTGATAGTCTCTTGCCCGCATCTCGTGGTCGTGCGGTAGCGTTCTCGCTTCCCACGCCCGGGTTCCCGGGGTCGATTCCCGGCGGGGTCAGGGATTTTCTTTGCCTCGTGATGGCTGGGTGTTGTGTGCTGTCCTTAAGTTAGTTAGGTTTAAGTAGTTCTAAGTTCTAGGGGACTGATGACCATAGATGTTAAGTCCCATAGTGCTCAGAGCCATTTGAACCATTTTTTTTTTTTTTTTGATAGTCTCTTTCACACGCTACTGCGCTTGAAATGTCTTTTTGTTTAAGATAAAACGTCTTTTCACGACGTGTCGTCATTCACAGTTCCACGAACCGAAAGCATACGATAACATTATAAAGGTGAGCATAGTTTATGCTAGTTCAATGTCGCAGTTCGCAGTTTTGATACAGATTCGTGTGCGGTATCACTCGTGGCATAGTTTATATTTTTGCACAGGTTACACTGTTCGTTTACACTGACGTCACTATTTCTTTATTTGTCCTAGGTCGTACATCGCCTGATTCCCATTCCACAGAATTTCATGAAGGCATGGAAGCAGGACCTCGGACGGCACGATTCTGGCGACGATCCTCGTTTAGACCAGGTAAGAGTGGCCGTCATTTCCGAGAACATATTGCTCCCTGCGCACCCATACGAAATTCCTTCACCCGTCGAGTGGTCTTCCTCGTTATGGAACAAAGCGACCGTAGGTGCAGTAGGGAACCAGTTCTTACTATTCAGACTTGCAGAGATGCAGATATACAGAGATGCAGCGCAGTAAATGTCAATTTGCGATGCACTGAAAAGTGTTGGAGCACTTCACTATGATAGTCTGTTTTTATGTACACTGTTTGTCAGGCGATTCACAAATATTCGTACACAAATAGTTGTGAGGTAGAACAAATGCCCGTTGACAAACCTTTACGCAAACAATTCGTAACACGATTTTACATGAACAGTTGTAAACAAATTTCAAACATAAATAGTTAGTCATGTCTACATACGTAACTATATATCATGAACAGCCTTTATCAATTATGCGGTTTTGCACACCAGTTTCCTCGTAGTTACAAGTTTAGCCACGTATAGTAAACATCCACAGATAGTTTCAGGTTATGCAAGTCTCATAACTTTCCATATATGGGCACATTTAACAATTACAGATAACATATACAAGTGAGCATATATCATTTAGCTTTACCTAAATACAGATAAATACAATGAAACATGTTACATACAGGTTTTTGCATAGGTGAAATAGAAACAAGCATGTTTCATATTGGCTTTACATAAACATGGAGACATATTTCTCTTGTCTTCACACAAGTATGATTGTTCACATAGAAATATTTTTCATATAGCTTTACATAAGTTTACAATGTTTACGGTATTTACAATCACTAAAAGTTTAGATCTGTGGTTTGCTTTTGCAAATGATGTCACCTGAAGCAGAGGAGGATGATACGATATCCCACATCAGCAATAAGACCGAGCGCACAACTCCAAATAAGCAAATAACAAACGCAATGAGCTAACATCAAACATAAAAAATACTGGCGACACGAATGTAAGTGTGTAGTGTAAGCATGGCCTTAGCTACTCGTGATTGTGTGTGTTCAATGGTGAGATGTGTATCCATTCAGTTTCAAGGTGAAAGTGTAAGGGTGTAAAATGGTTAAGTATTTGCGTCAATCAGTCGTTAGTAGTCGAAGACTGACGGTGCAGATAGTAAATCTCGTCGGCTGAAAATTATCTTCTTCACACTTGTACAAAAGCTAATATAAAATTTGCTTTAAAATTTTAAGTGACTGCTGTAAGTATTCGGCGAAGACAAATCTCTTCTTTCTCCTTCTGCTTCTGACAAGAACAGTTAAAATAAAACTCTTACACTACGTAGCTTCCCTGTAGAAGTACTGTGAGGTACGTGTATTTGATAGTTGTGTATAACTTAAGCATGATCCATAGATGTGTTTACTGTTGAGCATGGTATACTCTAAGATCGTGGAGAGCATATAGTCCAATAACTGTTTCTTTTAGGATGCTTCAGCATGCAACAAGATGCGGAATGCTGACAATGACATAAGGACCGTCGTATAGCAGACGCCACTTCGCGTTGCGCTGCTGAAGAGCAGACGACTTATGATGAGTACGCAAAAGCACTAACTTTCCAACTTTAAATTCCTGCTTCCTCTTGACAAAGCGCGCATACGTTTTGTTCCTAATTTTGGCTTCCGCAGACAGCGTCACACAGACTTCCCTTACCTTTTCGTCGTGTGTTATTTGTTGAAGAGAAAGTTTTGGTAACGGCGTTGTCCAATCGTTGTGTTCTTTGCGATCGAACATGAGCTCATTAGGAGTGTACGGAGTTTCATAAACATTGAGATTGTTGTGCACCTCTTCAAATAAAGACAAATATGTTACCCAATTGGTATTTTTCGTAGAAATATAGGTTCTCATGAATCTGTTAACTTCACGGAACACACGTCAGTGGGATTACACTGGGGACTATATCTTGAGATAAAAATACTCTTAATACTATCGTATTTGAGAAATTTACGATACTTGTACTCAGTATAGTATGCAGCGTTGTCGGATAAAATAGCTTTTGGTTTCCCTACGTGAGGAATGTAGTCACATGAGAAACGACGAATAATAGCAGTGGCAGTAGCAGATCTTATAGCATACAGTTTAACATGCTTGGAGGATAAATCGTAAAATGTAAAAATATATGTCACACCACCACTGCTTGTGGGATGTGGACCACTTATGTCAGAACTTACAGTTTCTAGAGGTTTACTGGGTAGAACAGAATGCAAATCAGTCTTCGTGGACAAGTTCAATGGTTTAGATTTTTGACAGATCGCACATGTTTTGAGTATACTGTGGATTACGTCTAATATTGCTAAAGCAGCAATAGGTACTAAGCTTTGCTAGGCACTTCTTGGTACCATAATGACACCAAACAAAATGTGTGTGCCAAATTAGGTTGGGTTCAGAATCCTTAGGAATACGAACACACCAAGTAGTGGCTTCAGGATGACGGCGATAAAATAACACCTCATTATGTATCAAATATCGGTTCGACCGAGGATGGTCAGACTGATTTATGAGTAAAACTCTTACCTTATTCCAGTGAGGATCAGATTTCTGCAACATTGACATATTTCTACATAAGTCGATATAGTACTGGTGATATAGTTTATCCTGAATAAGAAGTATTCGATAATCAATCACATTCTCCAGGTCAGACTTACGCTCATTCAAGCCTTGAGGCAGACGAGAGAAAGCGACGGCAATGATGTTGTCTTTACCCTTAATATATACAATTTCAAAGGAATAGTATTGCAAAGATAAAGCCCAGCGCAATAATCAGGGACGTACAAGCTTACAAGTTAACAGAAATGTGAGAGCTTGGTGGTCAGTATAAATTTTAGTGTGCTTACCATTGAAATAATAGTTGAATTTCTTAAAGGCCCACACTATAGAGAGTGTTTCAAGTTCCGTGGTAGAGTAAGTGCGTTCACGTTCACTAAGTGTGCTACTCGCAAAACTAATAATCTTCACATGTTCTCGTTCTCCATTCTTTACAACTTGAAACAAACAAGAACCTAAGCCACAGGATGAGGCGTCACATGTCATACAAACATCTAAATTAAAATCAAGGAGTTCCAAAATGTTTGCGTTAACCAAAGCATGCTTAATACTATCAAAGCCTTTCTGACACTGGTCGACCATGTCCATATCTGATTCTTTTTTAGTAGGCTCCATAGATGGTTGCTGTTTAAAAGTTGGTGTGCCAAAAATCGTCGAAAGAAAGAACGAAGTATAAGGAAAGATTTCAGTTGATTTCTAGTCCGTGGACTAGGAAAATTCCTCATTGCGTCTAACGTACCTGGGTCAGGTCGTATACATTGAGCATTAATATGTCCAAGATACTTAATTTCAATGCAAGCAAATTTCGACTTTTTGAGATTAGCTGTCACTCCAGCTTGTGCGAATTTATGCATAATCTCTTGAAAAGTATCAATGTGTTCAGACCAAGTCTTACTAGCTATGAGCAGGTCATCAATGTAATGAGTAACTGATTCAACCAATTCATCATCAAGTACAGTATCCAATGCGGTGATAAACACACCGAAGGAAAGGACATAAAATTGATAAGTTCGCCCCCGAATATAAATGCAGTATACGTTCTAGAATTTGAAGTTATTGGGACTTGCCAGAACGAACTAGACAGATCTATCGTAGAACAATACTTAGAATCTAAAAATTTATGGAGCTGCTCCTCTAAATTCTCAGGTTTCGTGCGAACAGGTAAAATAATCTCATTGATTGCACGAGCATCCAAAACTACTCTGATGTTCCCTTTGGGTTTCTTTACAACAAGTAAAGGGCTGCAGTAAGGTGACGTGGAATGTTCGATAATTTTCAACTCTAACATTTCTGACACTCCAGTCCACTTTAACCCTGGCGAGATCTGGGTCTTTATCTTGTTCCCTGCCTAACTGTTTTAAGGTATTGGTGACGTAATTTTCAAATGGCACATTTTTCAAGTAATACATGGCTACTTGCTCTTCTTCTGTATTACTCACTCTGCTTTCGTCAACTCCTTCCGGCAATTGGGAAAGGATATCAGCTATGATATTTGATGGCCCAAGCACATAAGTGATTCGAAAATCATATTCCTGCAGCGTTAACATCCACCGACCTAATGTTCCTGGCAGTAGTTCTGCATTTAACATAAATTCTAGTGCCTTATGGTCAGTAAACACTTCGGTTTTTCCACGAAACAAAAAGCATCTGAATCTATGAAACCCCCATACTACTGCCAAGTCTTCTAACTCCGTGATCGAGTAACTTTTTTCACCTTTAGTAAGTACTCGACTAGCGAAAACTATTGTATTTCTTATCCGCTGTCCGTCTTCTTCATATTGTTGAAAGAGTACCACACCTAAGCCTGTTTTAGCACTGTCGGTTGCCATACAGAATTCCTTCGTCAAATCGGGATGCGCTAAAATTGGTGCCTATACCAGTGACTTTTTTTAGTTGTTGGAACTCCTGTTCTGCTTAGGTATCCCACACCCAGGGCATCTTTTTGCTAGTTAACGCACATAAACGTCGGCTAGCAAGGGATTCTATCCAAATGAATCTTTTGTAGAAATTAATGAGTCTCAAGAAGCCAAGCAACGTCTTTCTACTGTATGGAGTGCCTATATTCTGTATTGCTTGCAGTTTCCTAGCGTTAGGTTCAATTCCCTGCTCAGTGATAATATGGCATAAAAACTCAACCTTTTTATTCCCAAAACTGGATTTCATTCTGTTTACGGTTACTCCATATTCTTTTAATGTCCTTAACAATTTGTCTATCACCTCATTATGAAGTTTCCATGATGGTTCAGCTACTAATATGTCAGCGACGTAACAGGTGAGACGCTGTTAGAGCTCTTTAGCCAACACAGTCCCTAAACCTCTTATAAAGGCACCAGAGGATATGTTCAGTCCGAAAGGGAGCCTTTTGAAGTGAGAACTTCGTCCAAATGCGATAAAAGCCGTATATTTTATGCATTCGGGTGTTAGTTCTATTTCCCAAAAACTAGCCCTCAAATCAAGGGAAGAGAACATTTGTAAAAACTCTTTCAATTTTTCTGGGCGATCGGTCTCAGGAATGATAATGGAATTTATCTGTCTTGCATCAATGATTGACCTAATACTTCCATCCTTCTTACCTACAATTTGCAAGGGACTGTTGTATGTTGAGGTTGAATTTTCAATAATGTCATCATCTAGCATCTTGTGTAATTCTCAAAATACTTGTCTTCGGGAACACAGAGGGATGGCGTAAGACGGTACTCTAAATGGCCTGTGATCTTTAATCTCGAATTCGTATTGAAAATTTTTAATTGCACCGGGTTTTGGTAGAAACACCTCGGCATTTTGCCATAATACTCCTTCTAATTCGGCTTTGTCTGTATCTGAAATATCCCTTACTTTTCGCAACTTATTATCTATTTTTTGAGGGATTTCCACTGTTACTTCGTCATCCGCAGGTCGTGTTTCTTTCGCCCACCTATACCGCGGATGTCTCTCCTCCGATTGATACAGATCCGGATGCATAGTCAGTTATTTGTAAGCACCTGGCATCTCTTCATGTTTGAGTTTTTCTTCAAAAGTAAGACGTACCTTCCCGAGCATCATATACCCTTCGTTCATATTGAGTGTAACACGATTTTGACACTTGAAACCGGCTCCAATGATAACGGGCACAGATAGTTTCGGCAAAATTACCATGTTCGTTTCTATTTCATGCCCCTGACATGAAAAAGTTACACGCGTTTGCCTAGTAATCACCGCTGATGCACGGTCGGTCCTCTGACTATAACACGTTTCGTCCGTAACACTGGTAGCGCCTGTTAAGCGTTACATTTCTCAAAAAGTTTTTCCGAAATCGCCGTCATTTCGCTTCCCGTATCAGGGATGGCGTCTACACGCGTGCCATCTACCTCAACCAGAACGATCGGTTGCACCTCATGAGGAGCTTTAGTTTCATTCTCATGCATTAATGCCTCCTCTATCGAGTCATATGTTAACCTGTCAATGTGTTAGGCCTGCATTACCCATTGGTTTGCTATCGTCTCTTTAGTTTCCTCCTTACTTTTAACACGTGTCATCAGAATGCTCTGGGATGAAGTTATTTGCCCAATCAAACGCCTCTATTACTTCTTCATACGTTCCTGTCCAATATATGTCATCTGATTTGGTTATTAATACTGGTGTTGCCAATGATGCATTATCCTCTTGGCATACCATTTCTCTCTCGGTTTCGTATAAATGAACTACATCCTTCACAATTTGGTCATCCTCAGTTTTTGTACAGATGTCAGTATTAACTGTTAACAACTCTTGTTCCTCATCTTCGGTCGAACCCCAGTCAATTGTCTCCCAGCATGCTGGTGTTTGTATCTGATCACCCCCTAAAGATACTTCAGTATCTTGCTGATCAAAGCTAAGTCTATTTACATGTTTAATTATAAAATCAACTTCATTTGGCGACTGAATCATTTTTTACTGGTCTTCGTACCGTTCATCTCGTCCATCCTGTCTTTTACCAGGGTTTGGTGGCATCAGCTCGACTTCCTGTACCGATCCATTTCGCGTGTGATGTCCTGCTGCAGTCTGATTCTCCCAACCTTTCTGCGTTCTAGGCGTCCCAGTTCCACCCGAATAACTTGGCTTTTGTGAAGGAAAACCTCTAAAACTTCCTGCTTCGTTTGCACGGTGATCATATCGGGAATTATAGTTACCAACATAGTTTCTGGGAACAAAGCCATTGCCGGCCGGTGTGGCCGAGCGGTTCTAGGCGCTTCAGTCCGGAACCGCGCTGCTGCTACAGTCGCAGGTTCGAATCCTGCCTCGGGCATGAATGTGTGTGATGTCCATAAGTTAGTTAGGTTTAGGTAGTTTTAAGTCTAGGGGACTGATGACCTCAGATGTTAAGTCCCATTGTGCTTAGAGCCATTTGAACCAAAGCCATTATTGTAATTCCGCGGCTCACCAAAACCATAGTGATTGTTTGACTTCTGTGAACTGCCAAAACTATAGCTATTACTATCCCGTGGGCGATTACTATTCTTCCCAAAACGATTACCTTTCCCAACGTCATTATTGCCATCGTAAGCATTATTAAAGGCCAGTCGGTTGCTGTTATTCCCCCTACCATTGGTTTATCTCACAGCTCGTTGTTTCTTCGCGTCAGATGGTTCAAATGGCTCTGAGCACTATAGGACTTAACAGCTGTGGTCATCAGTCCCCTAGAACTTAGAACTACTTAAACCTAACTAACCTAAGGACATCGCACACATCCATGCCCGAGGCAGGTTTCGAACCTGCGACCGTAGCAGTCGCGCGGTTCCGGACTGCGCGCCTAGAAGCGCGAGACCACCGCGGCCGGCTCTTCGCGTCATCTTCACTGAAGATGAATTCCAAGTTCTCTTAACATCCGTCGGGCGGGGTAGCCGCGTTCGGAGGTTCGAGTCCTACCTCGGGCATAGGTGTGTGTGTTGTCCTCAGCGTAAGTTAGTTTAAGTTATATTACGTAGTGCGTAAGCTTAGGGACCGATGACCTCAGCAGTTTGGTCCCATAAGACCTTACCACAGATTTCCAAGTTTCTTAACAGCCCTTTAAATGCCTGTATATTATCTCCTGCTTTTTCAACCAACGATTGCTCATATTGCAAGGGTAACGTCATTGTGCACATACGTATCAGTTCCCCATCACTGATTCTTTTTCGTCATTTCTTCAAAAAACTAACTGTCTTCTTTTCTCCCGAATTTTCGAATGACTCATTCTGTAACAATTAATGTTTTATCCTACTCTGGGTTTCCGCGGACCAGTATCGCTCCAAGAATGCAGACTTAAATTGTTCATACGACTGACTGTTTGCAGCGACTCTTTGCATGGTTTCCGCTATTGCACCTTCCATATGGCTACAAATGAAGTCAAGTTGATGGCTAAGTGGCCAATGTTCTGGTAAACCGATCTGGAATTGATGTATAAACGTACGGGAGTGTAAGCCGTTCCCGCTTTCTTTGTAATGTTGGAATTTTCTGACTGTCAAAAAATGATCGTTGCCAAATTTTTGTATTGCATCACATGGCGTTCGTGTTTTCGCAAAATTTTCGGTTCCCTTCAATTGTGTCATGGTTTCCTTTATTCGTCCTACCACATTTGGATCCTTAGATGACATATTTGAGTCCCATCTAGCATCGCATCTACACAGTGGTGTGCAATTATCTAAACCGTATCGTTCCTCGTGTATCGGACTGAAAGATACGTTTAAATTCCCGTTACTGGATCAGTGTTTTGTCGTTGTACTTGATTCATACTGATCTGCGGTGTATGACCTGTTGTACTATAACTCGTAAATTGAGAATTTGGTACATGTGTCGTCGTAAATTGCTCTGTTATCGCGTCATTCGCGTTCGTTCTGAGGGTCGGCTGCCGCTCTGTTGGTAGGTGCGCAGTTACCGCTTCTCGCACCATTGTCTGCGGTGAACGCACATTACCCGCTTCGTTCACCTGTCTCTACTGTACTCCTCGCAATTGTTCCTGTTTCGGATCAGAAAATACTGACGCAACCTCTTGTGGACATGCAAGTAGAATCTCATCACTTTTTTTGTGTGTTTCCGCAACTGCCAAGGAAGTTTGCATAACTGACTTGGTTACCTCTGGATTTTTTTCTTTCACCACTATGTCAGATGATACTACCGGTTCCGTTGCCTCACTACTGCTTTCTGTACGTTTCTCAATACACTGCTTCAGTTCTGCACGAAGCTGTTCATACTGCTGCTGATTTTTTGAGAGGATGTTTACAATGCGCGTATCGAATCTTTTTACGCGGCTCGCGTGACACGCTTTCTGACATTGAGTTCTACTACAATTTGTTGCGCTTTACCAGACGCCTTGCGTTCTAAATTATGAACTCTTTGGTTTATATTAGACACTGCATCCTGCACATGGTCACTGTCAGTACGCATCTTTTTCTGAGCAGCCATCAGCAATTGAATTAGTTCGCGCGAGTCTATCGCCTCTTTCCGGATTTCAGTAAGCTGTTCATTAACTTCCGTTCGCAGCTTTTGTTGATCTTTGCGGACTTTTTCGAATCCAGCATTGGTTTCAAATTTGAGACCATTTAAAGCAGCATTTGCCTCTGTTTCTAAGTCCTCTAACCCCGCATTTTTTTCTGTTTTTAAGTCTGCTAACCCTGCATTTGTTTCTGTTTTTAAGTTCGCCGTTTCGGTTTTTAAGTCTGATAACCCTGAATTTGCCGATTCTCTTGTTTGCTCGACAACAATAGTGAGTTTCTTCAACATTGCGATCACACTATCAGACTCTTCACCATCGTCACCTGTCACCATTTGGTGTAAATTTTGCCGTTCGCGTCTTTCACGTGACGTCTCATCGACTTCTGTGCATAGTGCTGACGCACTTACACACATTCTTTCCGTAGAGAACTGTCCCGTTTGATTCAGAATTACAGCATTTGGTTCAACGTACTGAAGTTGCTTGTTCTCTGATTCCACTTCTGACCCACCAGATCCATCTTCTGTTCTGTTTTACGTGGTCTCAGACTGTGATGCCAATCGGGAAACTGCCACCCTTCCCTCTGCACTGTTCAAATGGTTCAAATGGCTCTGAGCACTATGGGACTTAACATCTAAGGTCATCAGTTCCCTAGAACTTAGAACTTCTTAAACCTAACTAACCTAAGGACATCACGCACATGCATGCCCGAGGCAGGATTCGAACCTGCGACCGTAGCAGTCTCGCGGTTCCTGACTGAAGCGCCTAGAACCGCTCGCCCACCGCGGCCGGCCCTCTGCACTGTCACGTCGTTCGGTTTCGTGACCTGCATTCGATACATTTTGTTGTACGTCAATTTCTGTCCTATCAAGCTCTTCAGTTTGCCCTACATGCGATAATCTCCGTCCTTCGGCTATCTCAGACCGTCTAATTAACCTCTGTCTTTCTCGATTTGCGCGAGCCTGAGCTCTAGTCAACACGAAGTTATATGACCTGACACGTCTCCAAAATATCATAGAAAGTTTCTTATGCTATTAACACATCATTAGCAACGCCGTTCACTGTTTGTGGGTATTCAAACCAACTCACCAACGCTGTGAATAACTTCGCATGCGCCAGCAGTGTCATGCACAAAATACACTCCTGGAAATTGAAATAAGAACACCGTGAATTCATTGTCCCAGGAAGGGGAAACTTTATTGACACATTCCTGGGGTCAGATACATCACATGATCACACTGACAGAACCACAGGCACATAGACACAGGCAACAGAGCATGCACAATGTCGGCACTAGTACAGTGTATATCCACCTTTCGCAGCAATGCAGGCTGCTATTCTTTCATGGAGACGATCGTAGAGATGCTGGATGTAGTCCTGTGGAACGGCTTGCCATGCCATTTCAACCTGGCGCCTCAGTTGGACCAGCGTTCGTGCTGGACGTGCAGACCGCGTGAGACGACGCTTCATCCAGTCCCAAACATGCTCAATGGGGGACAGATCCGGAGATCTTGCTGGCCAGGGTAGTTGACTTACACCTTCTAGAGCACGTTGGGTGGCACGGGATACATGCGGACGTGCATTGTCCTGTTGGAACAGCAAGTTCCCTTGCCGGTCTAGGAATGGTAGAACGATGGGTTCGATGACGGTTTGGATGTACCGTGCACTATTCAGTGTCCCCTCGACGATCACCAGTGGTGTACGGCCAGTGTAGGAGATCGCTCCCCACACCATGATGCCGGGTGTTGGCCCTGTGTGCCTCGGTCGTATGCAGTCCTGATTGTGGCGCTCACCTGCACGGCGCCAAACACGCATACGACCATCATTGGCACCAAGGCAGAAGCGACTCTCATCGCTGAAGACGACACGTCTGCATTCGTCCCTCCATTCACGCCTGTTGCGACACCACTGGAGGCGGGCTGCACGATGTTGGGGCGTGAGCGGAAGACGGCCTAACGGTGTGCGGGACCGTAGCCCAGCTTCATGGAGACGGTTGCGAATGGTCCTCGCCGATACCCCAGGAGCAACAGTGTCCCTAATTTTCTGGGAAGTGGCAGTGCGGTCCCCTACGGCACTGCGTAGGATCCTACGGTCTTGGCGTGCATCCGTGCGTCGCTGCGGTCCGGTCCCAGGTCGACGGGCACGTGCACCTTCCGCCGACCACTGGCGACAACATCGATGTACTGTGGAGACCTCACGCCCCACGTGTTGAGCAATTCGGCGGTACGTCCACCCGGCCTCCCGCATGCCCACTATACGCCCTCGCTCAAAGTCCGTCAACTGCACATACGGTTCACGTCCACGCTGTCGCGGCATGCTACCAGTGTTCAAGACTGCGATGGAGCTCCGTATGCCACGGCAAATTGGCTGACACTGACGGCGGCGGTGCACAAATGCTGCGCAGCTAGCGCCATTCGACGGCCAACACCGCGGTTCCTGGTGTGTCCGCTGTGCCGTGCGTGTGATCATTGCTTGTACAGCCCTCTCGCAGTGTCCGGAGCAAGTATGGTGGGTCTGACACACCGGTGTCAATGTGTTCTTTTTTCCATTTCCAGGAGTGTACTTTAACGCAAAACTTTTTCTTTACTCGTTAATACAATTTTTTCTACTCTGTGGATCACACATTTACAGTATTCTTACCACTATGCAGACATATACCCTGAGTAACCTTGCAACAAAAGCATTTTTTTCAATACTAAATTTTAATTACTCTTTCTAATTTGACTAATTGCAATCCTGGCTGACCAATTGCCATCCTGGCAGGGTCGCCATTATCTGACACTCCACTCCTTTTTACTATCGTCAGACATCTAAACACCTAGTGAGTGTGTTAGCGTCTATAGAATAAATGACTGTGGTTAGGAGTGGACCCTTATTCTATGACAGAGCACAACAATGTTTAGCTGTACGCGAATTGCTTTTAATTCAGGATTATTGTCAAAGAAGAAAACGAATTCACATAGGTTGTAACATGACAATGTTAGGACAGTTGTCAAGATCACGCATTGCGTCCTGTTTCATCGAAATAATACTGATCACGACAATATTAATTTTTAACAGAAGGTTCTCTACAAAATTATTCTTACTACTGCATCGTGAAGTTGTCCAATATTACGACAAGTCATTCGATTCCGGTTCTAAGCTCGGTACTATTTAGGATGACAATCAAGTCTACAGAGGATGGTTAGTTCTTGTGACAAGCTGAGCAAAAGATTACTCAAGGTTGCTCGAGTTCACAGTGGACGCAAGCTGGTGAACAAACAAGTTTATGCCTCTGCTAACGGTAGTTACCTTAGCTGCGATGAGCTGTCGGCTGCATGGTTGCTCTCGTCCTCTGAAAGTCCTATAAAAGCTAATCGAAGTCAATGTTGATTTTATCAGCAGAAACTGTCCTATATTTCTCGTTACATGAGAAAACATGCACTCATCCCTAGTCTTGAAATATGGCGATATGCACGTGTATGGATGGAGCAGCATGCATATTATAATACCCTCTCAGTTCTCGCAAGAACTATTAACTACATGGCTGTTTCGTTCCTCCGCTGTTGGAGCACAACGATGCTACAGCTAATATCTAGCTGAATGTCAGCCGAAGTGAACACAGTGTTCACACAAAATCCATCCTTTGCGTCGTACAGAGAATGATGCGCCCTGTTCTGCTCTTGACGCTGGTTCAGAGGAGAGTACCCGAAATTTTCGGTCTTGTGTCTCTCATAGCAAAACTGTCCCCCACCTGGGTCTTTTCGTGCTCCACGTCACGCCCCCAAACTAAAACGTTTCCTCCAGCAGCTTTTGTCACCTCTTGCTCTTGACATGCAGGATTTAGGTTTGGTATGTTAATACTGTCGACTGAGTGTCATCCCTTTGCATTGCATACTGTACATTTTAATACGCAAATCTGTTCATTTTTGCTGAAGTATGTCAGGTGACATATTCACCTTCCTGTTACGATGTATTCACAGTCATTTAATCTGCCTACATACACAGTTTTTTCAACTCGTGACACACAGCAGGTCGTTGGGATAGTGGCACATTATAGGTTCTGTAGAAGAAAATCTGGTGAGGTTTAACTTCTATTTTATACACATATGTGTTGAAAACACCTGGTCGTTTGGTAAATATTGTATATACTTGGACAAAACATCATAAAGTTCATTACGTTCATCATGTGTGACAACTGTAGTTTCTGTTAACTTATTACTAATTAAAGTTTTCAAGTCCTCAAACTCGGCATCAGGTGCGTGTGTCTGTGTGTCAACATCATCAGTGTCTTGTATTAACTGAATCTTGTACCCTGTACAATATTTATCGTGCTTCAGAGTCCTGGTATCCAGGTCAACTGAAATTTCACTGCCCTTATCTCTAAGCATACATTTACGCTGGGAGAAGTCGATAGTGCTGTCCTTCTCGCGCAATATATCTAAACCTAAAATACAATTAGTGACCAGGTTTTGGACGACGAGGAATGGCCATTGTACGATTCCAATACCTACCTTGACTGTCACAAATACCTGTTTCTTAACCCTAGAAGACTTATTGCCTACGGCAGTTAAAATTTTACACTTCTGGACAGGATACTCTGGTATGGGTTAAAACTCACTCATTTTCTTGTAAAGATCATAGGACAAGACACTAACAGCCGCTCCTGTGTCCAGAATAATAGTAGTGGGAATACCACCCACAACACGAGTAGTCGCGCCAAAACAATTTCATTGGATGATGAACGACATTGTGTGTTCTCTTGTAACAGTTTATCAGACAAGTTTTTGTCATGATTATACCGTATGAATAATAATGGTTGCTTTATACAACTGTCAAGTACATGATCACTGTGCCGTTGCAAAGTGGCTGTGTCAAATAATAAATTTAAATTGAAGTCGCCCCCCACCCCACCCCCCCCCCCCTTCCCCCGATTATTCTACAGCCACGACCTGGGGCATAGTAGTGACTGTTTTTAGTTTGACGTCGTCACATTTGTAGTGGGTGCAGGTACAGACGGAGGTGGAGTATGACTAGTTACTTCGATAATATTTACATTTGGGTATTGTTTATACCAGTCTCCGAACTGTGGCGGTCGTTGCGTTCCTATGTTTTGACTCACCTGCGGGTTCGTAGATGCATTCCAGTTTTGAGTTTGCATTTGCTTCTGCGGCAATTGCCACTGGCCTTTATTATTGTTTCGCTGCGGTAGTGTCGCAGTGTTTTGACACTGGGCAGCGTAGTTGGTGTTACTCCAGCTCTGATGCTGGTTTGGGGAGTATTGATAGTTATTTTTGTTTCTCTTAAAATTTTTGTTACCATTCTGATAATTATTATTACCGTTGCAGTTGCTGTCGTTGTTGTTGCTGTTGCGCTGTCTCTTATTTGGATTGCCGCCAGTAGAATAAGAAGTGTTATAATTGCTGTTTGTGCTGTGTTGAGCATGTTGGTTCTGTTGTGAATATACATTTGCCATTTGAAGCGGTTGATTCTGTTGGCTTCTGTGTCCGATAGCAGCCGGCGCGCCGGAATTGGGTTTACCCTGCGTATTTTGCGTGGTGCTGGTGTAAATATTGTAGGAATTGTTTTGCCGTACGGAACGCTGGTGCTCGTAAAGCATATTTACAGAATCGAGAACTGTGAGAAAATAGTCTGCATCGTTGTCTGGGATGTGCAGAAGTTTTTCTTTGATATTAAACGGCAGTCTTGCCTTTAATGCGCGGAGAATGTCGCGCGTTGCAACAGACCCGTCAAGAAAAATGTCCCACATTTAAATATTTCTCAAAATATCGGCGAAAATTGACGTGCTTAAGATTGAATGGTTCAGGATCCACAATCTGCTTACGAAGTCGTTCCTGTACAGATTGTGACCAAAATTTAGGTAAAAAGGCTTTCTCAAATTGTTCGTACGTGACGCATCTGTCGGCTTCATTATACGCCCATACAGTTGCGTCGCCTTGGATATAGCCGACAACATAAGATACCCTCTTACGGTCACACCACGGATGCATCTATGAAGGCTTTAAGAAAGATGACAGGATGTACGGTTCTTTTTTCGGGTGTAAATGGCTGAAATTGTCTGTGTCTTATGAGGCTCTCCTCTTCCTTGGCGCCGGCCGGAGTGGCCCAGCGGTTCTAGGCGCTTCAGTCTGGAACCGCGCGACCGCTACGGTCGCAGGTTCGAATCCTGCCTCGGGCATGGATGTGTGTGATGTCCTTAGGTTAGTTAGGTTTAAGTAGTTCTAAGTTCTAGGGGACTGATGACCTTAGAAGTTAAGTCCCATAGTGCTCAGAGCCATTTGAACCATTTTCTTCCTTGGCGTTATAGTAATGTTTAGTTTCAGAATGATTACTGTAAAGTTCAACTGGCGAATGGCAAGGAAAATATTGTTGAGAATTATCACGACTGCAATGCAATGTGTCATGTCGAGGTGCGTACTGTTGTTGTGAGTACGCAGTGTGCGGTGTGTATGCGTCATAAATGTACTTGTATTCATTGCCAAACTGTATGTTTTGGTTGCTATTACCGTCATTGCACGCTGGTTGTACGTAATTGTCAAACTGTTTCGATTGCGCACCGGCAGATTGTGCTGCTTGACTGATAACGTGTTTGTTGTTATTTATAAATACCGCGACAGTGTCGTGGACAACAGCAGGCAATTTTTTTTTTTTTTTTGTAAGCACTCGTCAAAATATTTGTTTTTCTACTCTATCCAACTGTGAAATTCTCTATTTATGCATTAGAAATGGTTGTCAGTGCATAGTCTTACTTTATCAGAAAGCTGTTTGTGAATTGTGTCAACCTTGTTTTCCACATCGACGATACACCCTTTTATATCATCATGGCTCATGCACTGCCGGATAAGATTTAATCTGAGTAACTACAGACTCACATGTTTTACTGAGATTGTTCACTCGTGCTTGAATATCTGTCACATCTTTATTTGTGTTTTCTTGTTGAAATGAAAGTTCTGGAAATTTCGCATTCTGGAAATTTCGCACTTGTCCAGTCAGTCTGTTAATTATCTCCTCAACACGGCTACACAAAGTGTCGTTGGACGATTTAACTGCAGCTAAATCTGATTTAATTTCATCATGTCATGTTTTTATCTCATCATGAGCTGTTTTCATAGTGGCGCGTATAGACGTCATCTGTTGGTCGATACGTGCGCCAATGTCCTGTTTATGTTGTTTCATTTGTTTCATAATAGCATCGAACATTCTGGCAATATTAGTGATGTGCAACTGTTCCGCCACCGCCACATCGTTAGACATGACGTCAGACACCAAAATGGGTTCGGATCTAGATTTGGGCGTATTACTGGTAGACGGTCTATTTTCTAAATTTGCGTCACCACAATAGTCAATAATATGTCGCTCGTTGGTATTCGAGTCAATTGTAACGTCACTTTCATTATTTAATGACATGTCAGAGTCGGATTGTGTCTGTGTTTGCAGTCTCTGGTTCTCCATCTTTGCTAATTGTTTTCTGGTCAGTACCATGCCACACGTAATGTATGACACAATAAAATTTTAAATTCGTATGGGTAATCAGAATAAATGTAAAAATTAATCTCACCGCGCGACAATGTCTGAACAAGAAAATCAATTGTCGAAAGTAATGGTGGAATTTTGAAAACTAATGGCTGCACGCCATATTACGTCGCACAGAACTAAAGTCGGCCATATTGTGAACTGATAAACTGTATGAGTAACGAAAATAATTTTGGAAACCGCGATGTAGCTTCAAATCACTCCCACGGAAACGGAAAACTGTGATAGATCTTCCAAGCAAGCTACGATAATACAAAGCGCTCGGGTAAGATTGCTGATGTAAAATTGCGGTGCCTTACCTTGTATCGGCAATTGCAGCGTAATTTCACGTGTCGACAGACAATCCAGTAATTTTCCAATAAACCATTTTTTTTCTCTCATTCGTTCCTGGGTCGAGACCACACAATGAATTATATAGTAATGAACATTAAATGGAGCTCAATTAAGTTACGGATTGGTAAAATATATTTCATACAAACTCACGGCGCTTCAGCATGGCTTTTTCTGTCAAAGGTCCGTTAATGCATTTTTAACCGTGTTTCTTCTCTCTGTGGTGAATCAGACTCCGTGAAAAAAACAGCACCCGAAGACGACGGTGGATCGAGCTGGACGAATTTTTGCTTAAAAGTACGGAACCTTTTGCCATGCCAAGTCACCCAACAATCTTACAATGACTAAAGACACAAAATAAAACGCACATAGGTTAGTAATAACAACATATTATGAAATAAAAACACAATTAAAAGTACACTTACATTATGTATTTACGAGTGCCGTTTGGTTGCAACTCGTCAAGTATTAATAAAATAATGTAGTATTAATGGCGGTGTGCCACATACGTCCGATCTGGACAAGACCTCGAAAACAAAAAGTGCCTCTTATTCATCTGACGATCAAAAATCTTCAAATGTTTCCAGCGGCTGTATACAATATTTATACAGCCGTGGACTATATCTGTGGCTTAAATTATTTCTTTATTTCATTACTTATAATTACGTTTCCTGCTAATAAAAGCTCAGCATGCATATGTACCATTAAATCTCTGCGGTGCCAGCTGCTGCCCATATTCGTGCTGCAGATGCAATATGATGCGAAAGAGCCATACGCCAGACAGGACGGTCTTATCTCCCGCTAATGTTACGTGGCCGTCCGTAGCCTGGTCTTCTTACGACCATACATTCTCGTGGCTACCGCTGTCATCCATCACGTAAAGTGGCTACATTCCTACGAAGTCTTTCCGCAATATCGCAGAAGGAACATCCAACTTCTCGTAGCCCTATTACACGACCTCGTTCAAACTCAGTAAAGGCATTCTTCACTAACATCAGCTTATTACGTCCAGTCTTCCAGTCTCAAAGGTAAATAACGCTTACAACCGTTACAGTGTGTATTTAAGACAAACCTGATATACACCATCATAGTGGTACTACTAACGCCCCTCTTATGGGAATGAAGCGAAATTTGAGTAGACATCATCTTTCCGATGTAGGAAAACGCCTACCAACTTGGCGTTGATGTCGCAATTTTTTTTCCGTCAGTGTATTATTCAAATTACCAGAGAGCAATCGAGCGTGTCAGAGTCACACAACACGCTTGGGGAGCCGTCCCCACAGTCACCCCAAAAAACGGATAAAAATAAGTAAATTAGCAACCGGAAGGATCTTTCCTTTAAAATTGAGTAGTCATTTTACCTACGATTGTTTCCCTGATAAGGAAAAGAAACTCAACGTCAAGGGACATCGAACAGATGTGCAGAACTATAGACCTATATATCTAACGTCGATCAGTTGTAGAATTTTGGAACACTTATTATGTTCGAGTGTAATGACTTTTCTGGAGACTAGAAATCTACTCTGTAGGAATCAACATGGGTTTCGAAAAAGATGATCGTGTGAAACCCAGCTCGCGCTATTCGTCCACGAGACTCGGAGGGCCATAGACACGGGTTCCCAGGTACATGCCGTGTTTCTTGACTTCCGCAAGGCGTTTCATACAGTTCTCCACAGTCGTTTAATGAACAAAGTAAGAGCATATGCCCCCCCCTCCCCTTGAACAATGGACCCTGCCGTTGGTGGGGAGACTTGCGTGCCTCAGCGATACAATGACCGTACCGCAGGTGCAACCACAACGGAGGGGTATCTGTTAAGAGGCCAGACAAACGTGTGTTTCCTGAAGAGGGGCAGCAGCCTTTTCAGTAGTTGCAGGGGCAACAGTCTGGATGATTGACTGATCTGGCCTTGTAACACTAACCAAAACGGCCTTGCTGTGCTGGTACTGCGAACGGCTGAAAGTAAGGGGAAACTACAGCCGTAATTTTTCCCGAGGGCATGCAGCTTTACTGTATGGTTAAATGATGATGGCGTCCTCTTGGGTAAAATATTCCGGAGGTAAAATAGTCCCCCATTCGGATCTCCGGGCGGGGACTACTCAAGAGGACGTCGTTATCAGGAGAAAGAAAACTGGCGTTCACCGAGCGAGGTGGCGCAGTGGTTAGCACACTGGACTCGCATTCGGGAGGACGACGGTTCAATCCCGCGTCTGCCCATCCTGATTTAGGTTTTCCGTGATTTCTCTAAATCGCTCCGGGCAAATGCCGGGATGGTTCCTTTGAAAGGGCACGGCCGACATCCCCCCAATCCTTCCGTAAACCGATGAAAAAAATGGTTCAAATGGCTCTGAGCACTATGGGACTTAACATCTATGGTCATCAGTCCCCTAGAACTTAGAACTACTTAAACCTAACTAACCTAAGGACAGCACACAACACCCAGACATCACGAGGCAGAGAAAATCCCTGACCCCGCCGGGAATCGAACCCGGGAACCCGGGCGTGCGAAGCGAGAACGCTACCGCACGACTACGAGATGCGGGCGTAAACCGATGAGACCGATGACCTCGCTGTCTGGTCTCCTCCCCCCAAAACAACCCCAGAACTGTCGTTCTACGGATCGGAACGTGGAAAGTCAGATCCCTTAATCGGACAGGTGGGTTAGAAAATTTAAAAAGTTAAATGGATAGGTTAAAGTTGGATATAGTGGGAATTAGTGCAGGTCGGTGTCAGAAGGAAACGAGACTTTTGGTCAGGTGAATACAGGGTTATAAATACAAAATCAAATAGGGGTAATGCAGGAGTAGGTTTAATAATGAATAAAAAAATAGGAATGCGGGTAAGCTACTACAAACAGCATAGTGAACGCATTATTGTGGCCAAGATAGACACGAAGCCCACGCCTGCTACAGTAGTACAAGTTTATATGCCAACTAGCTCTGCAGATGATGAAGAAATTGGTGAAATGTATGATGAGATAAAAGAAATTATTCAGGTAGTGAAGGGAGACGACAATTTAATAGTCATGGGTGACTGGAATTCGAGAGTAGGAAAAGGGAGAGAAGTAAACATAGTAGGAGAATATGGATTGGGGGTAAGAAATGAAAGAGGAAGTCGTCTGGTAGAATTTTGCACAGAGCATAACTTAATCATAGCTAACACTTGGCTCAAGAATCATAAAAGAAAGTTGTATACATGGAAGAATCCTGGAGATACTAGAGGGTATCAGATAGATTATATAATGGTAAGACAGAGTTTTAGGAACCAGGTTTTAAATTGTAAGACATTTCCAGGGGCAGATGTGGACTCTGACCACAATCTATTGGTTATGAACTGTAGATTAAAACTGAAAAAACTGCAAAAAGGTGGGAATTTAAGGAGATGGGACCTGGATAAACTGATTAAACCAGAGGTTGCACAGAGTTTCAGAGAGAGCTTAAGCGAAAAATTGACAGGAATGAGGGAAAGTAATACAGTAGAAGACGAATGGGTAGCTCTGAGGGATGAAGTAGTGAAGGCAGCAGAGGATCAAGTAGGTAAAAAGACGAGGGCTAGTAGAAATCCTTGGGTAACAGAAGAAATATTGAATTTAATTGATGAAAGGAGAAAATATAAAACTGCAATGAATGAAGCAGGCAAAAAGGAATACAAACGTCTCCAAAATGAGATCGACAGGAAGTGCAAAATGGCTAAGCAGGGATGGCTAGAGTACGAATGTAAGGATGTAGAGGCTTATATCACTAGGGGTAAGACAGATTCTGCCTACAGGAAAATTAAAGAGACTTTTGGAGAAAAGAGAGCCACTTGTATGAATATCAAGAGCTCAGATGGAAACCCAGTTCTAAGCAAAGAAGGGAAAGCAGAAAGGTGGAAGGAGTATATAGAGTGTCTATACAAGGGCGATGTACTTGAGGACAATATTATGGAAATGGAAGAGGATGTAGATGAAGGCAAAATACCCTCATACGTCAAGAAGAATATAATAATTCCAATCCCAAAGAAAGCAGGTGTTGACAGATGCGAAAATTACCGAACTATCAGTTTAATAAGTCACAGCTGCAAAATACTAACGCGAATTCTTTACAGACGAATGGAAAAACTGGTAGAAGCCGACCTCGGGGAAGATCAGTTTGGATTCCGTAGAAATGTTGGAACACGTGAGGCAATACTGCGTGAAGAGTTTGACAGAGCACTGAAAGACCTGAGTCGAAAAAAGGGCCCGGGAGTAGACAACATTCCATTAGAACTACTATCGGCCTTGGGAGAGCCACTCGTGACAAAACTCTACCATCTGGTAAGCAAGATGTACGAGACAGGCTAAATACCCTCAGACGTCAAGAAGAATATAATAATTCCAATGCCAAAGAAAGCAGGTGTTGACAGATGCGAAAATTACCGAACTATCAGTTTAATAACTCACAGCTGCAAAATACTAACGCGAATTCTTTACAGGCGAATGGAAAAACTGGTAGAAGCCGACCTCGGGGAAGATCAGTTTGGATTCCGTAGAAATGTTGGAACACGTGAGGCAATACTGACCTTACCATTTATCTTAGAAGAAAGATTAAGGAAAGGCAAACCTACGTTTCTAGCATTTGTAGACTTAGAGAAAGCTTTTGACAATGTTGACTGGAATACTCTCTTTCAAATTCTAAAGGTGGCAGGGGTAAAATTTAGAGAGCGAAAGGCTATTTACAATTTGTACAGAAACCAGATGGCAGTTATAAGAGTCGAGGGGCATGAAAGGGAAGCAGTGGTTGGGAAGGGAGTGATACAGAGTTGTAGCCTCTCCGCAATGCTATTCAATCTGTATATTGAGCAAGCAGTAAAGGAAACAAAAGAAAAGTTCGGAGTAGGTATTAAAATCCATGGAGAAGAAATAAAAACTTTGAGGTTCGCCGATGACATTGTAATTCTGTCAGAGACAGCAAAGGACTTGGAAGAGCAGTTGAACGGAATGGACAGTGTCTTGCAAGGAGGGTATAAGATGAACATCAACAAAAGCAAAACGAGTATAATGGAATGTAGTCGAGTTAACTCGGGTGATGCTGAGGGAATTAGATTAGGAAATGAGACACTTAAAGTAGTAAAGGAGTTTTGCTATTTAGGGAGCAAAATAACTGATGATGGTCGAAGTAGAGAAGATATAAAATGTAGACTGGCAATGGCAAGGAAAGCGTTTCTGAAGAAGAGAAATTTATTAACATCGAGTATTGATTTAAGTGTCAGGAAGTCGATTCTGAAAGTTTTTGTATGGAGTGTAGCCATGTATGGAAGTGAAACATGGACGATAAATAGTTTAGACAAGAAGAGAACAGAAACCCACCTGTCCGATTAAGGGATCTTTCGAAATGTGGTGCTACAGAAAAATGCTGAAGATTATATGGGTAGATCACATAACTAATGAGGAGGTATTGAACAGAATTGGGGAGAAGAGGATTTTGTGGCACAACTTGACTAGAAGAAGGGATCGGTTGGTAGGACATGTTCTGAGGCATCAAGGGATCACGAATTTAGTACTAGAGGGCAGTGTGGAGGGTATAAATCGTAGAGGGAGACCAAGAGATGAATACACTAAGCAGATTCAGAAGGATGTAGGTTGCAGTAAGTACTGGGAGATGAAGAAGCTTGCACAGAATAGAGTAGCATGGAGAGCTGCATCAAACCAGTCTCAGGACTGAAGACCACAACAACAACAAGAGCATTTGCACTATCAGATCAATTGTGTGATTGGATTGAAGAGTTTCTCGACAACAGAACGCAGTATGTCATTCTCAATGGAGAGAAGTCTTCCGAAGTAAGTGTGATTTCAGGTGTGACGCAGGGGAGTGTCGTAGAACCGTTGCTATTCACAATATACATAAATGACCTTGTGGATAACATCGGAAGTTCACTGAGGCTTTTTGCGGATTATGCTGTAGTATATCGAGAGGTTGTAACAATGGAAAATTGTACTGAAATGCAGGAGGTTCTGCAATGAATTGACGCATGGTGCAGGGAATGGCAATTGAATCTCAATGTAGACAAGGCTGATGTGCTGCGAATACATAGAAAGAAAAAAAGATCCTTTACCATTTACCTACAATATAGCAGGTCAGCAACTGGAAGCAGTTAATTCCATAAATTGTCTGGGAGTAGGCATTAGGAGTGATTTAAAATGGAATGACCATATAAAATTAATCGTCGGTAAAGCAGATGCGAGACTGAGATTCATTGGAAGAATCCTAAGGAAATGCAATCTGAAAAAAAGGAAGTAGGTTACAGTACACTTGTTCGCCCACTGCTTGAGTACTGCTCACCGGTATGGGATCCGTACCAGATAGGGTTGATAGAAGAGATGGAGAAGATCCAACAGAGAGCAGCGCGCTTCGTATCAGTATCATTTACTAACCACGAAAGCGTTACGGAGATGATAGATAAACTCCAGTGGAAGTCTCTGCAAGAGAGACGCTCAGTAGCTCGGTACGGGCTTTTGTTGAAGTTTCGAGAAAATACCTTCAGTCAAGCCGTATATTGCTCCCTCCTACGTATATCTCGCGAAGAGACCATGAGGATAAAATCAGAGAGATTAGAGCCCACACAGAGGCATACCGACAGTCTTTCTTTCCACGAACAATACGAGATTGGAATAGAAGGGAGAACCGATAGAGGTACTCAAGGTACCCTCCGCCACACACCGTCAGGTGGCTTGCGGAGTATGGATGTAGATGTAGATGCAGGCATTTATTGGGTTCTGCAACTCATAAACTACAATTTGAGCAACACCATTTGACCGTAGTAGCATCTTAGCAAGCACGGGATGGACTGAAGGGTAAGATTTGGAATAAGTCCAATAAAGTCAGAATCGGGGAAACTCTCAGAAATTAAATCCGCATGTAGGCATTTCTTCATAATCTACATTTGAAGCAACACCATAGCAACATTGTTTCGAGGACACGAGGAAGTTACCACACACCAAGGTGCACACTTCAAGATGTTCGGAAATCGCAGCCCACAAAACAACATGCAGAATATAAAAAATGGAATTTCATTATCAGCTAAAGCTTTAAGGAGCCTTTAACATTATAGGTAAGAGCTACACATCTAGTCGTTCTACTGTCAGAACAAAAGGCACCATTACAAGTCCACACAAACACGTGAAATTGAGCGAGAACGTGCTAATAAAACTGAAAGCGATAAGGCTTGCCTAACAACCACGAGAGTAACTGAAATTAACCATAATCAAATGCTGACGTAAGTAACACCAATACCGTTGTCCATATACCAGTGGATCGCTAATATAGGCATCCAGTACTTAGCACCATTCAGCCTGTGACCATGGATGGGGTGATGTTACTGTTAGCAGCGGTGGGATTGCCAACCGCGTTTCTCTGCTGTGCTAACCTGACCCTCGCCCTACCAGGAACCGGAAAAGTCGTGGGTTTCTACGCTTTAAACCTGCAAGTTAGCATGGTATTACAAAACCACGTATCTACGAACCCTGCGTCTACTGGAGTCGCTCTCACACTTGCGTTCATCCACACATGAATATTTACAAGGAAGAGTTGGAATAAAGCGGCAAATAAACAAACAAAAGAGCTCCTCCCCTTTCCAGAGGCTACGTATAACTGCGGCGGAATAAAATAACACGCGAAGTAAACTCTGTTAGGACGTTAAGCCAGACGTGCTCAGAATTCATGAAACGGGATTCAACTGACACGTTTCAAAGTACGAAGAAAATCGAGGACGGCCAGTGGGTTAAGGTTTTCTTGTTGGATTTGGTCTGACAGCGGAAAACGTGCCGCTCTTAACCCTGTACAGTACAAGTAAGACGAATGTAAAATTAAATTTTTATAATCATTGTTAGCGTCGTAATATTGCCATAGTTGCTGTGTCATTGAAAAATGTATTCTAATTTCATATCTGCAACTACTAAAATGAGAATTTTTTCTACCATGTGCGATTCCAGTTCCTCACTTAAAACAGCGTCTGTTGTCTGGAATAAACTATACTTAAAATTTTGGTTTGCTTCAGATATAAGAACAGTTCGTCTCAACATATACTGACGTGTGAGGATTGCAGTACTGTGCAGTAAGCGCATGGTAATGCCGTTCCATTTGCGTCTGCCATCCTAGAACAAATAAGTACCACTGGTCGGAGCCTATCAGCTGCTTGGCTAGGGAATTACCGTTACGTGTCCAGGCTGTCGGAATCACAATTGCTAGTTTATCATTTCTCTGTGGGAAAAGAAAACTCATGATGGCTTGCTGATTCTACATTCAATTATAAGCGACAGAGCTATTGTGATAAATTCAGAAGAACGCAGTCATTCGACACGGTACTCACATTAATGCGACCACCACCTGTGTTCGACATCAACGTGCCATAGCCACTGAAAGGTGGCGGGTGGCAGCACTAACACTATAGGGTACATAAATCGTGTCGGGTGGAGTCGGCGAACAGTGCAGTCGTTGTCGCAATGCGGAAACGGAGCGATTTATCTGACATCCAAAAGGCTATGATCATTGACTTTCGGGCAAAGGATGAGAGTATTTCCGAAACGGCCAACATTGTAAACTTTTCGACTGCCGCCGTGGTTAAAATACGAGAGGCGTTTGAAAAGTCCGTGCAAAGTCCGAGAGATGGCACCACTGGAGATATCCAGGTCATGTTTAGTTAGTAGCATCTTTGGAAAGAACGCCCACCAAGTTTCAGCCATATTGGTCTATTTCATTTTGTTTGGCATTCGTGTGAATCAAGGAAGTCGAGTGATTGTCAAGAAATGGACGAATAAGAATTTCGTGTGGTGATTAAACATTACTTTATGAAACGCAAAACGCCTAAGGAGAATAAAGAGAAGCTTGACAAACATTACGGTGACTCTGCGCCTTCGATTAGAACAGTTTATAAGTGGTTTCAAAATTTTCGGAGTGACCATATGGGCACAAGTGATGCTGAATGTTCTGGACGCCCTGTGGAGGTTATGACTCCAGAAATCATTGATAAAATCCATGATATGGTCATGGATGACAGAAGAGTTAAGGTGTGTGAAATTGCTAGTTCTGTGGGCATCTCGAATGAACGGGTACATAATTTTTGCATAAACATTTTGACATGAGAAAGCTACCCGCAAGATGGGTTCCGCGATTGCTCACGCTCGACCGAAAACGGAATCGTGTGAAGTGCTGCAAGGATGGTTTGCAGCTGTTCAGGAAGAATCCGCAGGACTTTAAGCGTCGTTTCGTCACTGTGGATGAAACATTGATACATTACTACACTCCTGAGACCAAACAACAATCTAAACAATGGGTTACCAAGGGAGAATCTGCACCAAAAAAGGCGAAGACCATTCCTTCGGCTGGAAAGGTTATGGCGACTGTCTTTTGGTATTCGCGGGGGATAATCCTCATCGACTAAATGGAAAAGGGTAAAACTATTACAGGTGCTTATTATGCATCGTTATTGGACCGTTTGAAAACAGAGCTGCAAGAAAAACGCCAGCGATTGGACCGCAAAAAAGTCCTTTACCATCACGACAATGGACCAGCACACACCTCAGCAGTTGTGGTCGCAAAATTAATGGAAATAGGATTCCAACTCGTTTCACATCCCCCCTATTCTCCAGACTTGGCTCCCTCGGACTACTATTTGTTCCCCAATTTGAAGAAATTGCTGGCGGGACAAAGATTTTATTCAAACAAGGAGGTGACTGCAGCAACTAATAGCTATTTTGCAGACATGGACAATTCCTATTATTCTGAAAGGATCAACAAATTAGAACAGCGTTGGACGAAGTGTATAAGTCTAAAAGGAGACTATGTCGAAAAATAAAAAAGGTTTACCCCAGACACGTAAGTAGTTTTCATTTTTGCACGGACTTTTCAGACGCCCCCCGTATACCCTGCATGACAAAATGGTGCTATCCGAAACCGGCGCTGAGGCAACTACGGTGCAACAGCGGCCATGGATCACAGGGGTGAACGACGGCTGCTGAGATGTGTACAGGCAAATAGAAGTGCACTCTTGAGCAGCTGCCTGCCATGATGAAAGAAGAGACTACCAACGGTCTCTCGTCAACGACCGTTCAGCGAACGTTGATGCGTATGGGCCTCCACAGCAGGCGTCTGGTTTATGCACCCATGCTGATTGATATTCAAAAGTCATGAAGGCTGAAATTTGCACCCCAAAACCGCAGCTGGACGTCCCCTGAGTCGTGACGAGTGGCGTCTTCACATGAGTCACGTTTTATACTGCACCAGACAGATGGCCGTTGGTGTGTACAGCACTGGAACAACTGTCCGAAGGGTCGAAGCCGGAGGAGGGAGAATTATGGTCTGTCGAATGTTTTAATGGCATTTTCTGGGTGATCTTGTTATTTTGGAAGGCACAATGGATAAACACAAGTATGCATTTATCCCATGTCCACCCATACATCCAGTCTGTTTTTCCTAAGCACAGTGGCATCTACCAGCAGGGCAATGCAAAGTGGCACAAGGCTCGCAGTATACGAGCGTGTTTCAAAGAGCACCTAAACGAATTTACCGGACTCCCCTGGCCAACAAACTTCGCAGATTTAAACCCATCCGAAAATCTGTCGGTTCATCTCGATAGGGCTCCACATCCCTGTCGATAACTCAGAACCTCACTGACACTCTTCCTGCTTGTCTCACACTGCAAAAGGCGGTTCTTCAGGCTTTTGACAGATGGTCACGTTAATGTGATTGGACATTATATTCTGTAAGTGTGTACATTTGTACTTAATCCCAAACACATCGGTCGACCATTTGCAGCCATTCATGGATTTAATGTTCCCAAACAACGATGCAATTTTTATGGATGACAATGCGCCATGTCATCGGGTCACCACTGTTCGCGACTTGTTTGAAGATATTGTGGACAATTTGAGTGAATGATTTGGACACCCAGATGGCCCAACATGAATCCCATCTAACATTCATGGGACATGATAGAGAGGTCACATCGTGCTCTGCAATACGTTCTCAATAGAGGGAGCATGGCACAATACTTATACAGGGGATTTCCAACGACTTGAGACGAGGTACTGGCAGAATTGAAGCTGTGAGGACGGGTAGCTCAGATGGTAGAGCACTTGCCCGCAAAAGGCAAAGGTCCCGAGTTCGAGTCTCGGTGCGGCACACAGTGTAAATCTGCAAGGAAATTTCATTCCAACGACTTGTTGAGTCCGTGCCACTTCGAGCTGGTGCACTACGCCCGGAAAATGGAGGACCAGCACGATATCAGGAGGTATCCAACAACTTTTAACACCTCAGTGTGTTATGCACTAAAGCGCCAAGAAACTGGTATAGGCATGCGTATTCAAATACAGAGATATGTAAACAGGCAGAATACGGCGCTGCGGTTGGTAACTCCTTTATAAGTCAACCAGTGTCTGGCGCAGTTGTTAGATCGGTTACTGCAGCTACAATGGTAGGTTATCAAGATTTAAGTGAGTTTGAACGTGCTGTTTTACTCGGCGCAGGAGCGATGGGACACAGCATCACCGAGGTAGCGATGAAGTGGGGATTTTCCCGTACGACCATTTCACGAGTGTACCGTGAATATCAGGAATCAGGTAAAAATCAAACTTCCGACATCGCTGTGGCTGGAAAAAGATCCTGCAAAACGGGGACCAACGACGACTGAAGAGAATAGTTCAATGCGACAGAAGTGCAGCCCTTCCGCAAATTGCTGCAGATATCAATGCTGGGCAATCAACAAGTGTTAGCGTGCAATCCATTCAACAGAACATCACCGATGTGGGCTTTCGGAGCCGAAGGCACACTCGTTTACACTTGATGACTGCACGACACAAAGCTTTACGCCTCACCTGGGCCCGTCAACGCCGACATTGGCCTGTTGATGACTGGAAACATGTTGCCTGGTCGGACGAGTCTCGTTTCAAATTGTATCGAACGGATGGACGTGTACGGTTATGGAGACAACCTCACGAATCAATGGACCATGTATGTCAGCAGGGGACTGTTCAAGCCGGTGGAGGCTCTGTAACAGCGCGGGACGTGTGCAGATGGAGTGGTATCGTACTCCTGATACGTCTAGATATGACTCTGGCAGGCGACACGAATGTAAGCATCCTGTCTAATCACCTACATCCATTCACGTCCATTGTGCATTCCGACGGACTTGGGCAATTCCAGCAGGAAATGCGACACCCCAAACGTCCAGAATTGCTACAGAGTGGCTCCAGAAACACTTTTCCGAGTTTAAACACTTCCACTGGCCATAAAATTCCCAGGCATGAACATTATTGAGCATATCTGGGATGTCTTGCAACGTGCTGTTCAGAAGAGATCTCCACCCCCTCGTATTCTTACGGATTTATGGGCAGCCCTGCAGGATTCATGGTATCACTTCCCTCCAACTCTACTTCAGACATTAGTCGAGTCCATGCCACGTCGTGTTGCGGCACTTCTGCGCGCTCTCTGGGGCCCTACACGATATTAGGCAGATGTGCCAGTTTCTCTGGCTCTTCAGTGTATATAGCATCAGAGTTGGATACGCTGTTTTTAAAGTTTATTTCCTTTTTCCTCCACCTCGAGTAGTATTAATGTGGCATTTTTGTTGATATCTAGCGGGATTTTCTTAATCATTCTGACTTCTTTTCCAGTTTCAGATTAATAGTATTTGTTTTCAGTCTAATATTAAGGGAGGAGGAATACATTTTTTGTGCGAGTATTTTCTAGCTTTATTTCATAAAGTGTTTGATAAGCTTGATTTAACTATATGAGGATGTAATCTCAGATCACTGATCGTATATTATTGAAATATACTTACAATTTTGCACCAAAGTAAGCTGTCTTAAAAAGTAACTGCCAATATTTTGTGATCAACTAAGTTTTTAGCACTGATTGTCAAATTTAGTTCTTGGAGCACGACTAGATTTGTAATGCTTCCATTGGCTACAGTAGACTAGCTGAAGTAAATGTAGACTACGGTAGTTTTCCTAGCAGCTTTAGTTAAGACCGTAATCGCATTACCTATACGTTAGGTGCGTTGCATGCATTTTGGGGATTACCTCATTTCTATCTCTGTTGGGCTATACAATCAGGATGTTACTACGTAGATTCTCCTAGAAACCGGAAGCGGTGAAACGTCTAGAAACTAAAACAGAACACAATTATTATATAGCGCAATAAAGCGCAATTTCTTCAAAATAAAAGAAAAAAAAGCGCAAAGCAAAATATACCAGACATCGCTTCAATAGTTCGTCGAGCTTTTATAAAATATGTTTCTGTTATTTAAAAACAAATTCTGCAGTTATCTATAACAGGAAACTCTTGCCTTTGATGACGAACATGCTACCAATGATTTAGTAGAACGTTATATCAAAACTGGCATGTTTTAAATCTTGCTCCCTCTTGGAAATATTTCTGCGTACGTCCGTACAACCACACACATCTGTAAGGGAGAAGTCAGCTGACAGTCGGTACGTACCGAAACCCCTCTGCGATGTCGCCGCCTCAGGTTTCCACCCTCATACAGGACGACTGCAGAACATTGCAGTTGTTGCCTTTACTACTGACGGGTGGGATGCTGCCTTCGGATCCTCTACAGATCTGGCTTCCAATAGATATTGATAGCAGAGTGAGTACGAAAAAGGATCCAATATTGCTTCTGTAAATAGGTGCCACAGCTAATTTTGCTTCCATTTTCCCTGATTGGACTTCTATCTAAATCCATGTGGCACTAATTTTTTAGCGGAAGTTGTACGACTTGCGGTATTTTTAGATATCTCGCTCGGTGGCGAGTAAAGACGTACATTTTGGCTCAATTACTGGCATTTATTTTCGTCCCATCCTACAGATGACGCTCCTAATTCATATGTAACCTGACCAACCGTAGCCGAAAACATTTACCTGTAGGTAAGTAAACTGAAGATAACGTGTTACTTGGTGTTCGACATTTTCGCCACTCAGCGTTGATAGTAAGACGCAGTTGTGAGGAGCAGCACACGCAAAGAAAAAGGTTCGACAGTTTATAATGATTTACTGTAGTTTCATTGTTAAAGGATTCGAACGGCTGTACTGGTCATCTAAATACGAGAAGAAAGGAAATGCAGCCCATAAACATTCTTTGCCACACACGTCGAGGCAAAATTTGGCGAGGACCTGCTTAAAAGTAATGCCTTCGATTTTTTAAGGGGTGAAGCTCCTGAAGCTTTTTAAATAAAACAAACGTTATTAACATTTTACATCTTTATTTTCATGTCTACATATTTATTTCTCAACATAGTCACCCTGTCGACGAACACATTTCACCCAACGTTCGTAACATCTGTTTTATTTTAAAAGTTTTAAGAGTTTTCTTACAAAGAATACGGAGGGATTACTTTTCAGCACACCCTCGTGCTTCGTGCTCCCTTGTCCGTCTACATACTGCTTCACATTCGACAGTCACATCTCTCAAAGATATTATTGCGAGCCCTCGACTTGCTAGTGGTGGAAAGTATAAAGGATGTTTACAGACTCTGTGGGAAAATATACTGACGAAGAAATAAGTACTCTCCTTTTTAGAACGAAGGTGGCGTGAACATTCTTTTCGGTAATACTTGTACTGGTATCGACTGCCCACAGCACGTACTGCTGGTCTCCGATTGGGTTCCATAGTTGAAACATCAATTGGGGAGACTATAATAACTTCACACTTAGGGAAAAAGGACTTTTGATCAGATTTAAGTGCTAGGATACCCTACTGTCATTACCATCTTCCATCGGTGACTGTTCAGTCACGACGAGTGAGATGCGGCTACATAAAGTAAGGGTAATATTGCGACTCTTCCAAATTTTCAGTGACACAGCAGCAGTCTTGCAAGCAACTGAGAAATTCCGAAGATCTGTAAGTTCGTAGGCACGTCGCAGATGATGATGGTGAGAGTTCCTTAGGACTCTACGTAATGAGTCTGTGTGCGGAATTGTTATTTAATAGAGGATTTGGGGTTTATATGGAGAAGTATTTCATTGTAAAACTTAGAAAATGAGTTGGATTTCAGTTATGCAGAAAGAGGGTGCTTTGGAACACTAATGTGGGCTGGAAGGCGTGTGTTAGGCACAGTATTAGGTATTCTCATGATCTCCAAGAAAGATGTTGCGGAAATTTCTCTGAGAAAGGATGTGGACTGTTAGAAGATGAAAGGTAGGTGGGATGTGGTGATAGAGGCGGACCACCAGGCCAGGAGTTTGAAAGAGGAGAGATACAACGAGTTTATGGGAGATGTAATCAGACGAGGGCGTTATACGCGACTGAATAAGGAGGAAAGTTTGTTACTGGTATCCGATACTGGTAGGAGAAGGAAATTTACTGCACAAAACAAGGTGGCTTGCATGTTGGTCAAAGGTTTGGAGGGAGTGGTTGGATTGGGAGATGCGGAGGTAAGCTGACTACTGTTCAGCTGTATAGCTCAACAGCTCATACCATGTTCAAAATGGTTCAAATGGCTCTGAGCACTATGGGACTTAACATCTGAGGTCATCAGTCCCCTACAACTTAAAGCTACTAAAACCTATCTAACCTAAGGACATCACACATCCATGCCCGAGGCAGGATTCGAACCTGCAACCGCAGCGGTCGCGCAGTTCCAAACTGAAGCGCCTAGAATCACTCGGCCACAGCGGCCGGCCATACGAGGTTCAATCAAGAAACAAGTTCAGCATCTTAGAAAATGCCGGTTATGTGAACACATATGATAGGGGAAATTATTTAACAACAATAAACAGAGAAACTCAAAAAGACGTGACAGGTAAAAGGAGGCGACAGGAATGAAAAACTAAAATGAAACAAGGCAACTGTGAAGGACATGGTTACGACCAGAGTATCAGGGAACTGATTATAGAAATGTGATAGAATATACCGAATTATACAAAACAAATTTCGCAAACGTCTTCGAGGACGTATAAGAAGATGTAATAAAAATCAAGTTATTGAAACTGCTGGAAACAACAAGCGTGTGAAACGCACAAAATTAAAAACTACATTGGGTGGACGTAACATTCCCCTTCTCTTTCTAGATCAATAGAATGGCTTAAAAACGTCGGGCAACAAAGTTCGACCCTTCCCTTTTATTCACTATTTCAGCTGAGTGAGCCTCGTCATTCAAGGTCTGAACGCCATAGTGGAAGGATCATTATAACGAAGGCCCAACAGATATCAGCACCATGTCTGGACAGAATAAAAGGAATAATAAGACTGTCACACTCAATAGCAGGTATTAGTACATCCACCTTTCTACTTTTTTCGTTTATTAGTGTATTCTATGTGTTTTTACTTATGATTTTTAATTTTTCACAAAAGGACAATACCCCCCTGATGCAGTGTATCGGAAATCAGCATCAGCAGATCTGTTGCACCGGGATACGTAGGTATTCTGGTTGCTGGTATTTGCACCAGCACAGCAGCAGCCCACAGTCGGCCTATCTGATTTATCGGACCAGCCGTTCGAGATCCTGTGCGACGTATCTGCATTAAAGGGATCAGGAAAAGCAGCCGGCGGATGCTTCCCAGCAGTAGAAACGCAGCGACGGCCTATCGGAGCAGCTGTCGGAACTTCCTCGATTCTCCGAGCAGCACGTAAGTAGTTCGAGAATGATGCTCTTTTCCAATACTTGTCACGTGATTGTTAGTAGACCCGCCAGGGTAGCCGAGAGCGCTAACGCGCTGCTTCCTGGGCTCGGGCAGGCGCGCCGGCCCCGGATCGAATCAGCCCAGCGGATTAACGACGTAGGGCCGGTGTGCCAGCCAGCCTGGATGTGGTTTTTAGGCGGTTTTCCACATCCCCCTATGTGAATACCGGGCTGGTCCCCACGTTCCGCCTCAGTTACACGACTCGCAGACATTTGCAACACATTCGCACTATTATTCCATGGCTAACATTAGACACAGACAGCTGGGGTACACTAATTCCTTCCCGGGGGGGGGGGGGGGGTACGGGATGGCGGCCACCCCGTAAACTTACCATGCCGCATCCGATTAACCATGGCCGACCCTGCGTAACTGCGGGACAAGGCTCAGACAAAGAAAGAAAGAATCACGTGATTGTTAGTGGATCGAAATGCGTGGATGTGGGCTAAGCACGTGACATAAATTTCTGAATTATATAAGTACAAAATGTTCAAAGTGTTGGTGATACAGTACAGTATACATGGCTTCTTTACAGTATACAGTATAATCTACGTGACATGATGTGGTATACAGAGAGGAAAATGATGGCCGAGCACGACCTGTTTCATGCCCCTATTGACTTTCATATGTTTGTTAGGAATGTGTCTGTCGTCGATATGTACAGAAAAGTGATATTGGAATTAACTTCTTCGGTGTCGTGCATTTACATAAAACATTCATGCGCTGTGTACTTGCGTGACCTATACAGTGCATCAGTGATCACAACAGACAGGTCGATTCGTTGGCGGCCGTATGTCAGATTAGTATTCTATGGCTTTGTAAGATATCTGCGTCAGCATATTGTACATATGAGTGAGTTAGAACAGTGTATAAATACATGTTTTCATGCAGAGCCGAAGTATGCTGTTAATGTCCCCATAAGTATAAAATCCGTAGACGCTAAACTTACAGATGGAATACCAACGTATTATGTTGCTACTGTAAGGTTGAATGTGGTAAGGGTGAATTTAAGACATACAGAAAACAATTATTCATGAAATATTTCGAAACACAACGTTCGTAATATTTCACTATTGTGATGATTGACAATGTATCCATAATATATCCTACACAATGGCTCTATTTTCCCCAGCCCATTCTGTCATTTAAATCCATACATACTATGGGAAACGGATGTACGTATATACAGGGCGATTCACGAAGATATGCAAATATTTTGATATGTTATTCTATAAGTAAAACTAAAGAAAGAAGTTCATATAAACATATGCCCGCAAATGTTTAGTTACGGAGTTACGGCTAATAAAAGATTTTGCCCGAAATTTAGCAACTTTGCTAATATGAAGCCATCGCAAAACTGTAAGAGATTAAAGTAAAGCACGATTTCCACTTATTTTGTTGTTATTGGTCTGGTGAATTTAATAAAACATGTCGCATACGTGTATCTGCAGTAGTTTTCCAGGTGCGGGTGGTGATCTGTAGATTAGATCGTTATTTGGGCCGATGTACTACTATTATCTTACTAGGTTAGTCATAAAGTTTTACTTATCACCTCGAATTAATAAAAATGCGTCATTCATTTTTTTGTTTGCTTTGTAAGACGTGTATATTTCTATTGCCTATTGTCAAACCACGATTTATGAAAGATGTTTATATTTTATTATTAGAATTAAGTAGGAATAATTAATATTTGTCATTTTGGAAATAATTGTGGTAGCAGGGAATGTCTGCACCAAAGTATTGTTCCAGGGAGAGACCGCACATTGATATAATTTTAAAAAGTGCGGGAGAGACCGCGTATGGTTACATTTTAAGAAAAGAGCGGGAAAGACCGCGCATTGATACATTTTGTAATGGTAGCAGGGATTGTCTGCACCAGAAAGCATTGTTGGCGGGAGAGACCGCACTTTAGCGTCCGTAGGAAGTCAGTAGTAAGCGAGATGTGAAGCGAGTCGGTAGCAGGTCTGAAGCGAGAGGTTGAAAGGAGCGGTGTGCCTGCCAGCCACCAGCTATGATTTACAACAGATTATAAACGGGTGTACAGAGACATCAGCTAACTATTATCGTAAAAGGAACTAATATTATGTTTTTTTTTTCTTTGAGAAACTCAAGACTACTGAAGGTATGTTTGCGCAATGCTAGTTGTAAGATTATTGTAAAAAGTAAGTCCCATTTGAACGTTTGTAAAATCATTTCATTACCAACAGTAAATATTTGAAGAATCGTTTTCAGAATATAATTAATTTTTACCAGTAATATTGCATTACTGATTGTAATCCATCCCAAAAACCATCAACGTAAAACTTTGCAAAATTTTATTGTTGTCAAGAAAAAATTTAACTATGAATTACGCAACTTCAGTCAAATTAATTAAAGAATAGCGTCAGCTTTGCTATTAAAGAATAACGTCAGCTTTGGTAATAAATACAGCCACTTATCATGACAGCCCACCAGCAGCTAATAGAGTATAGTAAAATAGAGTAAGTATATTCATGTCGCAGTTCGATGTAGCACTCAGATGGCGATACAGTAACAGTAAAAAAGGTAAGGAACAGTTTTGGGTTATTGCAGGTAATGACTGAGAGCCACGACGACGACACATTCTATGTTTCGTCGAAATGATCAGCAAATCACTTTTAATAAGCAGGATTTATATTTGTATGCGAAGATTGCACTTATTATTATTTAGAAAGAGAATTAATTTCAAAGGGAAGATTTCATTTGTTATTATTGAGCAAGAGATAGAAATCCTAAGGGAAGGTTTCGTAGGTTATTGTAGAAGGGAAGGTTGCGTAACAAAAGAGATATAGAGGAGACGGGAAGGTTTCAGCTTGTAGATATATGTCAACATTCCTGGTCCACATTGAATTCCCGCGCGTCAGTTCCATAGCAAACCGCTAGAGCAGCCAACTCAAAATGGAGCAGTCCATAAAATGGAATATCGTGTGATATTTCAATTTCTATACTTTAAGGGTAACAACGGTGCAAGAATGCATGGTGAGATGATGGACGCGCGCGGCAACAACACATCAGAGTGGTTATGTGGCGCAGACGCTTCCAGTGTAGTTAAACAACTTTGAATGACGAATAATGGAGTGGAACACCATCTCTCTGTGAAGAACCAGAAGGAAGGAAGAATAGTGTTTAACACTCCGTAGACAACGAGCTCGTTAGAGATCGTGCACAAGATTGTATTATAGAAGGGTGGGGAAGGAAATCAGTTGTGCCCTTTCTGAGAAACCATTCCATCATTTTCCATAAACTATTTGTGGACATCACTGAAATCGTAAATCAGGATGGCCGGACGCGGATTTGAACCAGATGCGAGTCCTGCGTGCTAACTTCTTTAGCCGTCAAATCCCCATGGACAAATGGTGGCTGTGACACTATGACCTCGAGGCAAAGGAGCAAAGCAAAGAGTGAAAACTTGTGGATACATCGTCGTTGAGTGACTGAGGGTGATAAAAAATAATTTAACAGAATTCTTAGACACAATCAATTGCAGACATTGGTTTTGAATTGGCACTGATTTAAATCAATGGGGAAAGTTGTTAATTTTCTGCCGGATAGGGGCAATGATTTCTTCAGTGTGGATGCGCACCAGCTCTAACTATTACGAGAATCGGCGAAATACGACAAGTAATGAGGATAATGGTCAAGGGGCACTACATTCGTAGTCAGTGGATGGGTGAGAATTTAGATCTGACGAGAGGCGGGACACCGCACCACACATACAAAATTTAGGTAGTGAATGACAGCTAGGCGCAAATGTAGAAAAAGGTAAGTTATGCAGATGCATAGGAAAAACAAATGTCTAATGGTCGAATATAGCGCTAGTAGTGTTCTGCTTGGCACAGTCAAATCTATTAAATTTCCAGAGGTAACGCTCCACAGCGACGTGAAAGGGAACGAGCATATAAGGATTGTAGTAGGGCACTGTCGGCTTCGGCTAGTTAGGAAAATCTTAGGGAAGTGTGGTTCATCTGTAAAGGATACCGCATATAGATCACTTGTGAGACCCAGTCTTTAATACTGCTCTAGTGTTTGGGTTCTCACCGGGCCAGATTAAAGGAAGACATCGAAGCAATTCAGAAGCGGACTGTTATATTTGTTTGAACAACACGCAAGTACTACCGAGATGCTTCGGGAATTCAAATGGGAATCGTTGGGGGGAGGACGCTCTGTTCGAGGACCACAACTGAGAAAATTTAGTGAACCTGCACTTGAAGCCGACTGCAGAACGATTCTACTGTTACACACGTACATTTTGCGTAAGAACCACGAAGATGTGATGCAAGGAATCAGGGCTCATACGAAGGCATACAGATAATCTTTTTTACCTTGCTCTAGTAGTGGTACAGGTTAACCTCTGCCATATACCGTATGGTGGCTTGCAGAGTAAGGATGCAGATGTAGATTCACTACCGCCGAAAAAGGCGAAGATCCAACTATTCTTGGGGAGGTGGTGCTCAGTGTTTTCTAGGACTCCTATGCTGCAGTGCTAACAAATGGTTCAAATGGCTCTGAGCACTATGGGACTTAACATTTGAGGTCATCAGTCCCCAAGAACTTAGAACTACTTAAGCCTAACTAACCTAAGGACATCACACATATCCATGCCCGAGGCAGGATTCGAACCTGCGACCGTAGCAGTCGCGCGGTTCGGGACTGAAGCGCCTAGAACCGCTCGGCCACGCGGTGCTAACAGATTATTCTCGCAAGAAGTTATCCGTCACAGTAAAATGCTACTGAGATCTCCTTGCAGTGAAGAGACTGTTCTCTGATCTACAATAGGTGTGCAGTAGCAACGACTGCAGCCCTGTCCAGCCTCTCGATGAAGAGGGAGTTGTTAAGTAAAATTTAATTTATGTTTTCGATCGCAGATTCGGACTGCGTAAAAAATTACTAACCTTATGATACTGGTCACGGGTTGCTCAAATGATTAATTCAAGGATCGATAAAATTAGTCGATTGATTTGTGATATTAAACAAATTTTCCCCGGAAATTTGAGAGCAGTGGCAGCTTAAGTAAACAGGGAGCTATCGTCTCATGGAGGCGTGTTAAGTTTCCTGGAGCACGGATTAATTATTTCTGATAGTGTGAAAGATAGTGGAATGCTGTAGATGCTGCCGCGCATTTCAAGCCTCGGCTACTTCGCGGCTCAAGGATACGAGACCTTCCCGCCTTCGTAGAGTTGGCACCACTTCAATTCCTCCCCTCCCCCCCCCCCCCCCGAGCTGGGAGGTGAGGCTATCACTGGCCGTATCAAATTCTAACCGCCTCCCTCATTAAGTTGGCTCTGCAGGGTCAACTTTCTGCCGGCGGACGCCTACTGAAATCCGCCGCCGAGACTGACAAAATGGACAAGACATGCTCTCGCCGCACCAGTTGGTCGCAGTTCTTATTCGAAGCTACTTCAGAAGAGCGCTACCATGGCGTCACCGTTATTTTCATGTCCACGTGCATGCTTCCTGCACTTGGTAGCAGTCATAGCTTGTGTTAGCACAACCACTTCCTAGTAAAATATTCGTAGTTATTTCGATTGTGTTCTCCTTGCCTTGCAGCAAGACGTTTTCGTGCCAGGTTGTTGCTGAATCAGTGTATGTGGATTAACCGTAAATAAATTGTAACAGGCTTCCTCGCGTTTCATGTGTTTTATGGTCAATATAACTGTATTTCCAAAGAAAGTAGGTGCTGACAGGTGTGGATTTTGTTGAACTATCAGTTTAATAAGGCATGATTGCAAAATACTAACACGAGTTGTTTACAAAAACAAAATGGTTCAAATGGCTCTGAGCGCTATGGGACTCAACATCTTAGGTCATCAGTTCCCTAGAACTTAGAACTACTTAAACCTAACTAACCTAAGGACATCACACACATCCATGCCCGAGGCAGGATTCGAACCTGCGACCGCGGCAGTCCCGCGGTTCCGGACTGCATCTCCTAGAACCGCACGGCCACCGCGGCCGGCAGTTGTTTACAGATGAATGGAAGAACTGGCAGAAGCTGACCCTGAGGAAGATCAGTTTGGAATGTTCAAATGTGTGTGAATTCCTAAGGGACCAAACTGCTGAGGTCATCGTTTCCTAGACCTACACACCACTTAAAGTAACTTATGCTAAGGACAACACACGCACCTATGCCCGAGGGAGGACTCGAACCCCCGGCGTAAGGGGCCGCGATCAGTTTGGATTCCGGAAAAATGCAGAAGCACGCGAGGCAATACTGACCTTACGACGTATCTCAGAAGATAGGTTAAAGAAATGTGAACATACGAATATAGCATTTATAGATCTATAGCAAACTTTTGACAATGTTGACTGGAATACTGTCTTTGAAATTCTGAAGGTAACAGGAATAAAATACATGGACTGAAAGGCTATTTACAGTTTGTACAGAAACCAGATGGCAGTTACGAGAGTCTAGGGGCGTATACAATGAGCAAGCAATAAAGGAAACCAAAGAAAAAATTGGAACAGGAATTGAAGTCCAGGAAGAAGAAATAAAAACTTTGAGGTTTGCCGACGACATTGTAAATCTGTCAGAGACAGCAAAGGACTTGGAAGAGCAGTTGAACGGAATGGACAGTAGCTTGAAAGGACAAACATCAAGAAAAGCAAAGCAAGGAAAATGGAATGTAGTCGAATTAAATCAGTTAAATCAGGTGATGCTAAGAGAATTAGATTAGGACTTGAGATACTTAAAGTAGTGGCTGTATTTTGCTATTTGGGCAGCAAAATAACTGATGATGGCTGGAGTAGAGAGGATATAAAATGTAGACTGGCAATGGCAAGTAAATCGTTTCTGAAGAAGAGAAATTTGTTAACATCGAATATAGAGTTAAGTGTTAGGTAGTCTTTCTGAAGGCCTCTCCAGTTTGTCTGACGAACCGGTTTCAGGCTCTGTCTCAGGCTGATACTGATCTTCGGCCTGACATGGCTGCTTGTCCTGTTCCAGAGGTTGCCCCTCAGTCTGCAAGATCCGGGCGGTCGCAGAGGGTGGGCTTACTGGTAGTTGGGAGCTCCAACGTCAGGCGCGTAATGGGGCCCCTTAGGGATATGGCAGCAAGGGAGGGGAAGAAAACCAAAGTGCACTCCGTGTGCATACCGGGGGGAGTCATTCCAGATGTGGAAAGGGTCCTTCCGGATGCCATGAAGGGTACAGGGTGCACCCATCTGCAGGTGGTCGCTCATGTCGGCACCAATGATGTGTGTCGCTATGGATCGGAGGAAATCCTCTCTGGCTTCCAGCGGCTATCTGATTTGGTGAAGACTGCCAGTCTCGCTAGCGGGATGAAAGCGGAGCTCACCATCTGCAGCATCGTCGGCAGGACTGACTGCGGACCTTTGGTACAGAGCCGAGTGGAGGGTCTGAATCAGAGGCTGAGACGGTTCTGCGACCGTGTGGGCTGCAGATTCCTCGACTTGCGCCATAGGGTGGTGGGGTTTCGGGTTCCGCTGGATAGGTCAGGAGTCCACTACACGCAACAAGCGGCTACACGGGTAGCAGGGGTTGTGTGGCGTGGGCTGGGCGTTTTTTTAGGTTAGATGGCCTCGGGCGAGTACAGAAAGGGCAACAGCCTCAACGGGTGCGGGGCAAAGTCAGGACATGCGGGGACCAAGCAGCAATCGGTATTGTAATTGTAAACTGTCGAAGCTGCGTTGGTAAAGTACCGGAACTTCAAGCGCTGATAGAAAGCACCGAAGCTGAAATCGTTATAGGTACAGAAAGCTGGCTGAAGCCAGAGATAAATTCTGCCGAAATTTTTACAAACGTACAGACGGTGTTTAGAAAGGATAGATTGCATGCAACCGGTGGTGGAGTGTTCGTTGCTGTTAGTAGTAGTTTATCCTGTAGTGAAGTAGAAGTGGATAGTTCCTGTGAATTATTATGGGTGGAGGTTACACTCAACAACCGAGCTAGGTCAATAATTGGCTCCTTTTACCGACCTCCCGACTCAGCAGCATTAGTGGCAGAACAGCTGAGAGAAAATTTGGAATACATTTCACATATATTTTCTCAGCATGTTATTGTCTTAGGTGGAGATTTCAATTTACCAGATATAGACTGGGACACTCAGATGTTTAGGACGGGTGGTAGGGACAGAGCATCGAGTGACATTATACTGAGTGCACTATCCGAAAATTACCTCGAGCAATTAAACAGAGAACCGACTCGTGGAGATAACATCTTGGACCTACTGATAACAAACAGACCCGAACTTTTCGACTCTGTAAGCGCAGAACAGGGAATCAGTGATCATAAGGCCGTTGCAGCATCCCTGAATATGGAAGTTAATAGGAATATAAAAAAAGGGAGGAAGGTTTATCTGTTTAACAAGAGTAATAGAAGGCAGATTTCAGGCTACCTAACAGATCAAAACGAAAATTTCTGTTCCGACACTGACAATGTTGAGTGTTTATGGAAAAAGTTCAAGGCAATCGTAAAATGCGTTTTAGACAGGTACGTGCCGAGTAAAACTGTGAGGGATGGGAAAAACCCACCGTGGTACAACAACAAAGTTAGGAAATTACTGCGAAAGCAAAGAGAGCTTCACTCCAAATTTAAACGCAGCCAAAACCTCTCAGACAAACAGAAGCTAAACGATGTCAAAGTTAGCGTAAGGAGGGCTATGCGTGAAGCGTTCAGTGAATTCGAAAGTAAAATTCTATGTACCGACTTGACAGAAAATCCTAGGAAGTTCTGGTCTTACGTTAAATCAGTAAGTGGCTCGAAACAGCATGTCCAGACACTCCGGGATGATGATGGCATTGAAACAGAGGATGACAAGCGTAAAGCTGAAATACTAAACACCTTTTTCCAAAGCTGTTTCACAGAGGAAGACCGCACTGCAGTTCCTTCTCTAAATCCTCGCACAATCGAAAAAATGGCTGACATCGAAATAAGTGTCCAAGGAATAGAAAAGCAACTGGAATCACTCAACAGAGGAAAGTCCACTGGACCTGACGGGATACCAATTCGATTCTACACAGAGTACGCGAAAGAACTTGCCCCCCTGCTAACAGCCGTGTACCGCAAGTCTCTAGAGGAACGGAAGGTTCCAAATGACTGGAAAAGAGCACAGGTAGTCCCAGTCTTCAAGAAGGGTCGTCTAGCAGATGCGCAAAACTATAGACCTATATCTCTGACGTCGATCTGTTGTAGAATTTTAGAACATGTTTTTTGCTCGAGTATCATGTCGTTTTTGGAAACTCAGAATCTACTATGTAGGAATCAACATGCATTCCGGAAACAGCGATCGTGTGAGACCCAACTCGCTCAATTTGTTCATGAGACCCAGAAAATATTAGATACAGGCTCCCAGGTAGATGCCATTTTTCTTGAGTTCCGGAAGGCGTTCGATACAGTTCCGCACTGTCGCCTGATAAACAAAGTAAGAGCCTACGGAATATCAGACCAGCTGTGTGGCTGGATTGAAGAGTTTTTAGCAAACAGAACACAGCATGTTGTTATCAACGGAGAGACGTCTACAGACGTTAAAGTAACCTCTGGCGTGCCACAGGGGAGTGTTATGGGACCATTGCTTTTCACAATATATATAAATGACCTAGTAGATAGTGTCGGAAGTTCCATGCGACTTTTCGCGGATGATGCTGTAGTATACAGAGAAGTTGCAGCATTAGAAAATTGTAGCGAAATGCAGGAAGATCTGCAGCGGATAGGCACTTGGTGCAGGGAGTGGCAACTGACCCTTAACATAGACAAATGTAATGTATTGAGAATACATAGAAAGAAGGATCCTTTATTGTATGATTATATGATAGCGGAACAAACACTGGTAGCAGTTACTTCTGTAAAATATCTGGGAGTATGCGTGCGGAACGATTTGAAGCGGAATGATCATATAAAATTAATTGTTGGTAAGGCGGGTACCAGGTTGAGATTCATTGGGAGAGTCCTTAGAAAATGTAGTCCATCAACAAAGGAGGTGGCTTACAAAACACTCGTTCGACCTATACTTGAGTATTGCTCATCAGTGTGGGATCCGCACCAGATCGGGTTGACGGAGGAGATAGAGAAGATCCAAAGAAGAGCGGCGCGTTTCGTCACAGGGTTATTTGGAAACCGTGATAGCGTTACGGAGATGTTTAACAAACTCAAGTGGCAGACTCTGCAAGAGAGGCGCTCTGCATCGCGGTGTAGCTTGCTCGCCAGGTTTCGAGAGGGTGCGTTTCTGGATGAGGTATCGAATATATTGCTTCCCCCTACTTATACCTCCCGAGGAGATCACGAATGTAAAATTAGAGAGATTAGAGCGCACACAGAGGCTTTCAGACAGTCGTTCTTCCCGCGAACCATACGCGACTGGAACAGGAAAGGGAGGTAATGACAGTGGCACGTAAAGTGCCCTCCGCCACACACCGTTGGGTGGCTCGCGGAGTATAAATGTAGATGTAGATGTAGAAGGTATTTGTCTGGAATGTAGCCATGTATGGAAGCGAAACACGGACGATAAACAGTTTCTATAAGAAGAGAATGAGAACTTTTGAAATGTAGTGCTACAGAATAATGCTTAAAATTAGATCAGTAGATTACGTAACTAATGAGTAGGTAGTGAACAGAATTGTAGAGACAAGAAATTTGTGGCACAAATTGACTAAAAGAAGAGATCCGTTGATAGGACACATTCTGAAACGTCAAGGGATCACCAATTTAGAATCGTTGGGAAGTGTGGGGGTAAAAATTGAAGAGGGCCACCAAAAGATGAATATAGTAAACAGGTTCAGAAGGATGTAGGTTGCAGCAGTTATTCGGAGATGAAGAGGCTTGCACAGGATAGAGTAGCGTGTAGAGCTGCGTCGAACCAGTCTTCGGACTGAAGACTAAAACAACAAACGATCTGAATTTCTGCCTGATCTGTCTGTCTTCTGGTGTGTAGCATTTCCCTGTTGCTCCCTTTGAACAAGTTTTATTTAGCAGCCAGAAACCCCTGCAAGGCGAAACAGAGGCCTCGACCACCACAGTCGAAGCAACGGAAGATTGGCAGGGAGACTGATTATTCCAGCTAATAGGCTATCAGCGGCAGACAGTTCAATTAATTACACTCCCCACTCACAATTGTCATTCCACTTCCACTTTATTTAAATCATCGCCAGCAGGTCTACAGCCTGACGAGATTGCGGGAGGATACCAAGACGAAACGTCCCGGGAAGCTATTGAAACGAGTCTTTTTGCTCTACAACGCCCCATTTCATTCTGAACTGGACGTATTCACACATAATGCCTATTTGGGCTATCAGATTTTGTCTTACCCTCTATATTCTCCTGAAATTGCATCCACTGACTTGTTCGTCTTTCCTCGGATGAAAGAAACATTGTGTGGTAGGCATTTCTAGAATGAAGAGGAGTTGATTATCGAGATTGTAATGTTTCCTGAACAGCCAAAGTGAAGACTTATACGTCCAAGGTCTGCACCAAGTCGACATCGTTCTGGGTAACACTACGTAACAAAAATTTTTTTATGTTTATTTCCTTGTGATTATTGTATAAAACTATCGTACAGGACGTGTGGCCCATAGTAAGGTCCGTTTGCGGCAATAAAACATTTAAACTTCTACATCGATACAATCAAAAGATACCGTGTAACGCCGGAAATGCATATCCTCCTATTTCCATCTATTGTACTATAGATTTTTCCTTGTTTTGTTACCTCAAGATATGAAATTTCTGTGTCTTTATATATTGTAATTGTTTTACTATATATTTATGCATTTATGTCGATGTATAATTGGTTTGTTTTGTAAATATTATTTGTATTTTTACGCTGGGTCTTGTCTAGGGAAAACTATGCTATCGAACGAATACATAGATAGGTCGTGTGGAGAACCAAAGTGTTTAGGATCTTTGGTAGTGTTAACTCTGCCGCGTGGAGCGCGGGCAGGAGAGTCTGGCGGGGGTAGGGCGGTGGAGCAGGTGTGTTGTGGGACGCTCCCGCGAGTTGCCGCGCTTTCGGGGTTTGGCAGCATGTAATTCCGCTCGACTTGCTATGGTAGTTTCTGACTCGGTGTCGCGGACGGGAAGCATTAGCTGGCGCGCATCAAGAGCCCGTTTCTCCTGGTGACCGTGTCGAGAAGAAGGCGCGCCAACATCCAGCTTCTGCAACAACGACGGCCGACAATGAGTGACTGTCGCCACCTCCTCGATCGATGACTTCAAACCTTCAATCAACCAACAAGGAAGACTGAAAGCACGTAAAGTTTTAGAACTGTATGGCAGACCTCAGCTTTTAAAACTGTTGCATCACAAAATTACAGCAACTTAGCATGAACCTTTGTTGCTCATTGTCCCAATTGCATTACCAAGCAGGGTCCCTTCCTTTTCCGAAATGAACCCGAGTGTCGTTGAAATTCAGACGCCAGCATTAAAGTAATAGCATTCCATTTCACTGCTTTAATTTCAAAGTTCAGTTAAGGTATTCATAGCTGGCTACAATATTTAGATTAAACAAGTACAAATTAAGAGTGTGAGTTTTGTTAGCATATTTTAGCTTACCTGTGACTGCAGCTCAGCTTGGTACGTACTAAATGTTACTATTGTTAATTGTCCAGAATCATTTAATTCAAGTTCAAAGTTAAATCTCTTATTTCTAAATTGCGTAGATTCAAGTAGCTTTTGAAATGATTGTTGAGGTAGCCCAAGACTAACCTTATTTTACTGAATTTCGTAGTGCTTCAGAAACAAATCTCTCTATTAAATTCAGTCACTAAATTAACTTTCAATTTTGCAGTTTTATTAATTCTTTTGCTAAATTAAGTCAGAGTGTAGCGGAATTTATTACTTCTGACAAACTTTCAGTTTTCACACAACACGTGTCAACCTTCAGTTGCCACGCTTTTAGTGCTAATTATATGTGCAATAACCTTTCTTTTTCAGTTATTATAGTAGTTGTCCATAGGACTGGCGACCGTAATTTTCCCCAAATCTCAGATGTCTAATTAACGCCAATTAATTGTTAACGTGACGACCGCACATTTACTTTCTTTATTAATTTTACCCTTTTCTCAAAATTAATTTCCACTAATTTCATTTGCATTTTTCCATTCATTAAGATGTAAACCTTTCCTCCCTCTTTACCGACAGATTAGCTTCGGTGACGATTGCTTTTCCCAAATTTCCATTAGGTACACGCGGTTTAATTTTTCACTGTCATTAAGGTCGATAAGTGAGGGGGAGGTTACAACCGCCATTTATGTCACATATTTTCATATTCGTAAATCACTCATCAGCACCTGTAGGGTACTTCCCATTGACCCAGAATCAAAAAAATTTGGCGAGAAACGAGGTTTCACAGTACAAGTAAGACAAAAAGTCCTAAACTTGTTAATTTGTACTTATACTGAGCCGTAATTGTGTCCGGCTCTTCGAAAAGCGCGCCAGGCGAAGTGCTTTCGCTTCGCGTCTAGTGTTTACGGTAGCGCTTTCGGTTTGGCGCTCTGTTTGGATCGCTACCGCCCTCTGGCGGGAGGTGGAGCAAGTGTACGTACTGGGCTGGGACCGAGAGAAGTGGTGGCGCGAGCGGGTCCCTGTTGTTGGGGGTCGTCAACTGCTCGCCACGTGCTTTGGCCGACCTATTGGCTGTCAGGGGCTAAGTCTGCCTTACCCGCATGTACGTGGCTTATGAAGCTTAGAAGCCGTGGTGCAGGAGATCAGCGCGTGGGACCGTATGTCTTCTTATCGGCCGTTGAAACCACTGGCAGCGGTTGGCTCTGACGAGCATAAGGAAGTGCAACGTGTTCCCGGCAATGTGGTGGAGTGTGAGAAGTTGAGTACTGTTTTTATGTAACAAATATATTCATACCTTGATTGGGTGATTTAGGGTAGGTGTCGTGTGTCTCTGTGGTTCAGAGTCTGTACAGGTACCGCCCTTGCTACATCTTCTGGTTTTGGGTAACTCGGGGAGATGGTGGCTTGGAATGCAAGTTTTGGGGCTGATCTGCTGTGGTCCTGTAGACCACCCATAACTATTTCGACTACTGTGATCTGGGCCCCTTTAAACGAGCTAAGGAATTTTTTTTTTGGTGGGGGGGAGGGGGAGGGACTGTGTTTAATGTGAAGGTTTGTGTGCTGGCTTATTCTCATTTATCTTGTAACAAATATAAGTTATATAACTGGCGAGAGACAACTATTTTTGCTTAGTACAAGCTAGCTACTTAGTGTTTTTGGAATTGTTCCCTTATTGATATAACAATTAAAATCTTCTTATTGTTAACGTCAAACCTTGCAATGACCTTTACATAGAGCTATTTTTAAAAGAGTTTTTTTAAATTGTTGTCTTTATATATATATATATGTCAAGTTAAAATCTTATTATTGGGAAGTTGTTAACGTCATACCTTGCAATCTACGTTTCATAAAGAAAATTTGTCAGTTATTGGAAATTGTTTTTGAAATTTTTTTTTAAATCCAGACCTAAAAATTTATTATTGAGAAAGTCTTAAAATAAAAAGGTATCTTTAGTAGTGTGTGTTATTTCATCAGTACCTCCTGGCCCCTACTTCCACGATAACGTTTTGGAATAACATGTGTATTTGAGTTGTTGTTTGTGAACCGCCCTAATTGACGGTTCATATACCACACGTAAAAATTTAAAATTCCTTTATGTCAGAAACAGGTGGACGTATCAAGTTGAAATTTCTGTCCCTTACTAGGCTCTATAGTCCGTTAGCGGTGTAAAAATTTCAAGCTACTACGTCAATGAAATCAAAAGATATGGCCATTTACGTCACGTATTTTGATAGCATTCCAGTATCCATATCAATAATAAGCAAAAATTGTCGAAGTTCTCGATTCTGTGTATGGGTCCAATATATCGACCTTTATATGTACCAACTGGGTATATCGATACATGTCGATATGTTTTGTTAGATGTCTTCCTGTCGTTTATGAATGTAGATGTACGTCTGTGGTTATAAGTAACATCGATTGTGGTGTTTTAAAGTAAAATATCAACATTTAGAAGTTGAAAATTGCCAACAGCCACATTTTGTTATGTTTGTGGACGTTGGATCTAAACAAGTGAAACATAAAATTGTACCGAACACGTAGTTTTGTAAGACGTACTGCACTTATTTCGGTGAGCACGTTCAAGACCAACATGTATCATGGGCTCCTCATGTTACTTGTGCCAGCTAGCTTCCGGTCTACATTAAAGGGTTGATTACGCGGACCAAGAAAATGTATGCAATTTGCAATTGCCAGAATGTGGCGATAGCCTACAGACCATCACGGTAACTGTTATTTTCGTGTGGTGGAAATCACCCATCACAAAAGTACCCACAGCAGAAAAAATATTTCATGTCCTAGCGTAACGTCATCTATTGCTTCAGTACCACACAGTGAAGAGCTGTCAATTCCATCACCACCGAAGCAGAATAACAGTGAAAAGCACTGTGTAACGAGTGCAAGTGATGACAATGATTTCAGTTTGAATGGTGGCAGCAATATGGAAGCACAGCTCTTTACTCAGCCGAAAATGGATGATCTTGTTCGGGGGTTGCAGCTAATCAAATCAAAGGCTGGACTCCTTGTATTCTGGCTGAAGCCATATGACTGGCTCGATAAATCCTGTAAAATAGTAAAATATAGGATAAGGCATGAGGATTTTGCATGCTTGTACCAAATGTAGGACAATATTTGTCCCTTTCGTGATGTTAATGGTCTCTTTGAACACATTAAGATTCCTTATGAACCAGACCAGTCACGTCTTTCTATAGATAGGTCAGTTAGAAGTCTCAAAGTTGTCCCACTGCACTATGGGAACAAATATCCTTCCATTCGAGAAATTTAGTCTGTAAAACTTAAAGAGACTTACGAAAATATGAAACTGCTCTTGGAAAAACTAAAATATGCATATTACATCAGCGACGAGCCATCTCTACTCAGTTTAGGAACACACGTGTTAGCCCAGCAGCAGAACTTACACCCTCACAATGTTAGCTCGAAAACTGGCCGAGCTACTATATCTGCATTCACGGACAGGGGTAATTCCTGTCGGGTTTGAAATCGATTGTCATTGACAAAGTGCGATACTCGCTCTTTTCAGTGCATACACATTGTACCATACCATAATTAGTACTTTACACAGACATCACATGTGCAGGTTGCATATATGCAGGGGCAGGAGAGCCGTGAGATGCTCTATCAGCAAAAAACTGACACTGCTTCTTCAGCGAACGACATACACACACAAATACCGCACTCGTCAATTACATTTTACTAATACATCAACAACCAATGTGTTACATTTTAAGGGCAAGTCGAGGTATCATTCACGTCCAGTGGTTGTGACAGTTACGTGACTGCCCACACTGCAGATTCAAACAGACCGGCAGACACAGACAACGAGGTTGCGCTCGGGAGATGCATGTTAGCGAGATAAAACATGTGTCGAAGGACAGCTCACACTTACGTAGCACCGAACTAGTCATGAACCGACTGTTTGTAAAAGCATGTCACCACGAACAGTGAACAATACTGCCTCTAATATCTTATTCAACAAACTGAAGTCGCTAAGTGTCAGTAATGGACTTCAAGTCTACTCTGCTAGTTTTCTGTAAAGTGCTCCAGACCAAGCCAGGTGTGGTAACGTAATTAGCGAGGTCGAAAAGACATGTTTTAAGATACAGGCTGCAAAAATTCTCAAAAACCTCAGGTAACAGCAGCACATCAATTTTCAAATAAAGAGTGTCTTATTTCGCTAAAATGCATCCGCTGAGGAGTGCCCTCATCACAGGTTTTGGCTGGCCTGTTTGAACCTGCAGTGTCGGCATTTATACAGTTGTCATCACCACTGGATGAGACTAATATCACACTTGGTTCTGAAAATATTTGTAGATATACTATGAAAACGTTACTGATTTACTGATTGTAGTTGTACTATGAAAATGTAATTGATTCACACAATTCAGGTCGCTCAGATGTGTGAACATGACACCAAGTAATACAATTTAATTCCTTCGGATACTTTTGAACATAGCGGGTATGGTAGCTCTGAGGCTACATACTGAGTAGCTGTTTCGTTTTAATGGCTGGTAAAATACTGAACTTTGATAGGTAGATCTAAATGTGTGTGTGTGTGTGTGTGTGTGTGTGTGTGTGTTGCTGATTAAGCTGTGTCAGGTTGCTGTTGAGAGAAGAGCATCTTGCTGCTGTCCTCTCCCTGCGTGGAGGCAACCCGTGTGACGTCTTGGAAACTATGTACGTTACAGTCCGTATGCAGGGTGAATCACCTAAAACTTGCGCCGCAAAAAATGCGGAAATGGAAAGTGCTATTGACGTGCGGTTTTCACAGAATGGAGTGGTAGTCAGGGGCTCGTATTGTTAGCAAATAACTGTAATAATGCTTATAAAGTGTGTTTTTGTGCATACATACACTTTTTAAAATGGCATTGGGGTAAATTAGAATGTCAGTGGTGATTGTCCAGGATTCTAGTGCGAGTTGTTTACGAGATATCGTATTTTGAAAAGTTTCCTATTAACACTTGCTTGTGTGATTCGGCCTACGTAGTTTGCTAGGTGAGATATAGGTTATGTTTGCTTACAGTGTGCTTGTGTGTTCCCTAAGTGCATTGCTTGATAGTCCGAGCAGTAGGTTGTGAGGTGACAATGGGATTTAGCAATGGAGAAACAGTCAACACGCTCATGGTCGGTGGAGAGTGTAGGAAGAACGCAGTTCTTGTACGGTGTATGCGGCAAGATATTCCAATAGACGTCAACCATCTCGACAATTATTTTCCAACCTCTTCAACCAGTTCAGTGAAAATTGTAGTCTAAGAGCTAGACAAACGTAACAGAAGGAAACAAGTGACGAGCGAAGAGGTGCAAATTAATGTTGTCGCTGCTGTTGCAGTTGATCCGCACTTTAGCTCCCGCACAATCGCTCGAGGAAGTGGCAAGAGTCAGGCAAGCGTCCTACGCATTCTCCATCGGGATAGGTTCCATCCCTACTACATCTCTCTTCGTGAAGAGCTGCATGGAAATGACTATGAGAATCGTTTTAACTCCTTACTTGGGCATTAAGACAGCATACTCCAGATGTATCATGTATTTTGTTTAGTGAAGAAACCACATTTACCAATCATGGCCAGCTAAACCACCGAAACATGCATTATTGGTCTGTTGACAATCTCCGTTGGCTTTGTCAGGTGGCACGTCAGCGTCCATAGTCAGTAAACGAGTGGATGGGGTAGTGAACCATCAGCTCATACGCCAGTTTCTAATTGACGGAGCTTTGAACGCGCACAAGTATCGCAGCCTCCTAGCAGAACATCTTTCACGGGTGGTAAAAGACGTTCTCTGCAGCCTAGGAGGAATCTGTGGTACCAGCATTACAGCTGTCCATCTCATAGTGCACGAAGTACTACAGCATGTCTTCATGAATTGTTTCCAAATCCTTGGATTGGACGCAGAGAACCTGTTTCTTGGCTCGCCCGTTCCCCGGATTTGACACTTTTAGACTTTTTCTGTGCGGAAAGCTGAAAGACGCTGTCTACAAAGATATACGAACGACAACCTATGGTAGGCAACGACGTATTATTGCAGCCTGCTCGGACATTTCCGCTGAAACGCTAGCATGCGTGTAGCAATGGCTTCATACCAGACTGAAAGCATGTATTGCCGCTGCTAGTGATCATTATGAACACAAACTGTGACGGTCAGTTGTCTCGCTACTGGTCAGAATCCACATAACTAGCGTATGCACTTGTGTGTTCTTTATTGTGTGCTACCACAGGTATTGTACAAGTGTCGGCGTGCGAACTGTTCAAAATACGATATCTCGTACACAACTCGCAGTAGAACGCAGAGTACGAGCCCCTGACGAAAAATCCATTCTGTGAAAACCACACATCAGTAGCGCTTCCCATTTCCGTAGTATCTGTGGTGCCAGTTTTATGTGATTCACCCTGTATATGCATCAAAAAGTACGCCAAAGCCGACATAAATATACTATTGAAACGATTTATCAGCTATATGGTTGCTAACATGGTGGGCTAGGCAAACCGTACCAACATGTAGGGATATACAGGATGTTAGGGGTATAAATGCGGACGTTGTGAACGTTGGTACCTTAATATTTACCCTCTTCAGTGTGTTAATCGTTTTTTCCTGTGTCTAGCAGTCTTCCTGCAAACACGTCACATAATTTTCTACTTGATGTTTTGTGCAACACAAACAAGGAAACGTCACCAACTCGAACTCATATTTTGAGGTAAATAAGCACATGTGCAGTATATCAGCGCCAGCAATCGGTTCTGCGCTAAAATTTGGGCCATTATTCCGATAACACGCAGTTATGACCTTCTGAAAGTACAGCTTTTAAACACGCGCGCACATTGCCTGTTTGCACTCGCACCGCACCACTGCGCCTGCTTAAGACCCAAGCAAAAACTACTGTACGAAGAGGTGGGTAAGAGGTTTACATTTATAATGTCGGTGAACCAAGAAGTGATATTGCGGCACCTCCAAGAGCGGTACGTAATGACGGCCAAATTGCAGTGTTTAAACGCCAAACAACGGGAGCTCCTGAAAGTCGTGACTGTTAAGCATCATTAAATAACCACTGCTCAGAATGACGTCAAATTTGAACAGCGTATTATTGACGCATGGAGAAATGTCGTTGGGAAAAAAACGAAAATTTGACGAATAGACAGCGCTGTAAGCGTCAGAATATGCGCACCAAGAGGCGCGCGGCACAATGTGTCCGAGACGCCTAGCATGACTGTCTCCATGAAAAATCGCGCGCTGCTGGTAAAACTCTTTTACAAAGACGGTGTTTGTACACAAAGCCCTGTAGAAGTTCCGGACACTCAAGTGTATGATAAAAGGCATCGGTCCGACGTCTGCTAAGGGTCTGGAGAAAATTTGTACAAAATTCGAAAAGACATGTTCTTTTGAAGTGCAGTGTGGAAGAAGGGGTAAAGCAAGATTTGGCCACAGCATTTCAGGACGGGTCGAGCAGTGGTGTGCAAACATGCAGTGTGTGGGGAATTGCGCGGATGTTAGACGTACCTGAGAGCGCGGTGCAAAAAATCCTACAAAGCATCCTGCATTGGTATTCATACAAAATCACCCATGTTCAGAAATTCCAGAATTATTATCATCCGTTGTTTCCCTAGAACCTGGTCGACCAGGTCACCTAATATCAATCCGTGTGACGTCTGCTTGTGGGGTTATCTGAAAGATGTTGTGTTCAACGTAGCTGAACTGAAAGCACGCATTGTGTAACACATTCTAAACGTGAGCCCCGAGGCACTCCGGTCTGTTGTGGAACATTCTGTTCCTCGATCTCAACGTGTGGCAGAAAACAGTGGACGGAAAATGGAACATGTCTTGCGGCAGTCTCACGACGATTATAAACCAATGTCATTTAGCTTTTACGCGATTTTTGGCCTCAGGACAATTAAAAAACTGATTTTTCTCATCCGATGTGGTACGGCTTTGCCGTGTTTGATGGATTTACCTAACAGTGCCATAACCGTTGACTGCCGAACTTGTGCACTCACGCACATTAGACAGTACGGATGGTGTAATGTGCATCTTAAAGCACAGCCGTCGTATTGCGCTTCGTAGGTCGTTTGTATCCGACACAATGTACGTTAAGATGCTCACAGGACCATCTATTGGTATTTTTTTTTTTGTTTCGTGACATTTGCCTCTACGTCAATAATGTTGTTGTTGTTGTGGTCTTCAGTCCTGAGACTGGTTTGATGCAGCTCTCCATGCTACTCTATCCTGTGCAAGCTTCTTCATCTCCCAGTATCTACTGCAACCTACATCCTTCTGAATCTGCTTAGTGTATTCATCTCTTGGTCTCCCTCTACGATTTTTACCCTCCACACTACCCTCCAATGCTAAATTTGTGATCCCTTGATGCCTCAAAACATGTCCTACCAACCGATCCCTTCTTCTAGTCAAGTTGTGCCACAAACTTCTCTTCTCCCCAATCCTATTCAATACCTCCTCATTAGTTACGTGATCTACCCACCTTATCTTCAGCATTCTTCTGTAGCACCACATTTCGAAAGCTTCTATTCTCTTCTTGTCCAAACTAGTTATCGTCCATGTTTCACTTCCATACATGGCTACACTCCATACAAATACTTTCAGAAACGACTTCCTGACACTTAAATCTATACTCGATGTTAACAAATTCCTCTTCTTGAGAAACGCTTTCCTTGCCATTGCCAGTCTACATTTTATATCCTCTCTACTTCGACCATCATCGGTTATTTTACTCCTTAAATAGCAAAACTCCTTTACTACTTTAAGTGTCTCATTTCCTAATCTAATTCCCTCAGCATCACCCGACTTAATTTGACTACATTCCATTATCCTCGTTTTGCTTTTGTTGATGTTCATCTTATATCCTCCTTTCAAGACACTGTCCATTCCGTTCAACTGCTCTTCCAAGTCCTTTGCTGTCTCTGACAGAATTACAATGTCATCGGCGAACCTCAAAGTTTTTACTTCTTCTCCATGAATTTTAATACCTACTCCGAATTTTTCTTTTGTTTCCTTTACTGCTTGCTCAATATACAGATTGAATAACATAGGGGAGAGGCTACAACCCTGTCTTACTCCTTTCCCAACCACTGCTTCCCTTTCATGCCCCTAGACTCTTATAACTGCCATCTGGTTTCTGTACAAACTGTAAATAGCCTTTCGCTCCCTGTATTTTACCCCTGCCACCTTCAGAATTTGAAAGAGAGTATTCCAGTTAACATTGTCAAAAGCTTTCTCTAAGTCCACAAATGCTAGAAACGTAGGTTTGCCTTTTCTTAATCTTTCTTCCAAGATAAGTCGTAAGGTCAGTATTGCCTCACGTGTTCCAACATTTCTACGGAATCCAAACTGATCTTCCCCTAGGTCGGCTTCTACCAGTTTTTCCATTCGTCTGTAAAGAATTCGCGTTAGTATTTTGCAGCTGTGACTTATTAAACTGATAGTTCGGTAATTTTCACATCTGTCAACACCTGCTTTCTTTGGGATTGGAATTACTATATTCTTCTTGAAGTCTGAGGGTATTTCGCCTGTCTCATACATCGTGCTCACCAGATGGTAGAGTTTTGTCATGACTGGCTCTCCCGAGGCCATCAGTAGTTCAAATGGAATGTTGTCTACTCCCGGGGCCTTGTTTCGACTCAGGTCTTTCAGTGCTCTGTCAAACTCTTCACGCAGTATCTTATCTCCCATTTTGTCTTCATCTACATCCTCTTCCATTTCCATAATACTGTCCTCAAGTACATCGCCCTTGTATAAACCCTCTATATACTCCTTCCACCTTTCTGCCTTCCCTTCTTTGCTTAGAACTGGGTTGCCATCTGAGCTCTTGATATTCATACAAGTGGTTCTCTTCTCTCCAAAGGTCTCTTTAATTTTCCTGTAGGCAGTATCTATCTTACCCCTAGTGAGACAAGCCTCTACATCCTTACATTTGTCCTCTAGCCATCCCTGCTTAGTCATTTTGCACTTCCTGTCGATATCATTTTTGAGACGTCTGTATTCCTTTTTGCCAGCTTCATTTACTGCATTTTTGTATTTTCTCCTTTCATCAATTAAATTCAATATTTCTTCTGTTACCCAAGGATTTCTATTAGCCCTCGTCTTTTTACCTACTTGATCCTCTGCTGCCTTCACTACTTCATCTCTCAGAGCTAACCATTCTTCTTCTACTGTATTTCTTTCCCCCATTCCTGTCAATTGTTCCCTTATGCTCTCCCTGAAACTCTCTACAACCTCTGGTTCTTTCAGTTTATCCAGGTCCCATCTCCTTAAATTCCCACCTTTTTGCAGTTTCTTCAGTTTCAATCTGCAGTTCATAACCAGTAGATTGTGGTCAGAATGCACATCTGTCCCAGGAAATGTCTTACAATTTAAAACCTGGTTCCTAAATCTCTGTCTTACCATTATATAATCTATCTGATACCTACTAGTATCTCCAGGATTCTTCCACGTATACAACCTTCTTTTATGATTCTTGAACCAAGTGTTGGCTATGATTAAGTTATGCTCTGTGCAAAATTCTAGAAGGCGGCTTCCTCTTTCATTCCTTCCCCCCAATCCATATTCACCTACTATGTTTCCTTCTCTCCCTTTTCCTACTGACGAATTCCAGTCACCCATGACTATTAAATTTTCGTCTCCTTTCACTACCTGAATAATTTCTTTTATCTCGTCATACATTTCATCTATTTCTTCATTATCTGCAGAGGTAGTTGGCATATAAACTTGTACTACTGTAGTAGGCATGGGCTTTGTGTCTATCTTGGCCACAATAATGCGTTCACTATGCTGTTTGTAGTAGCTAACCCGCACTCCTATTTTTTTATTCATTATTAAACCTACTCCTGCATTACCCCTATTTGATTTTGTATTTATAACCCTGTAATCACCTGACCAAAAGTCTTGTTCCTCCTGCCACCGAACTTCACTAATTCCCACTATATCTAACTTTAACCTATCCATTTCCCTTTTTAAATTTTCTAACCTACCTGCCCGATTAAGGGATCTGACATTCCACGCTCCGATCCGTAGAACGCCAGTTTTCTTTCTCCTGATAACGACGTCCTCCTGAGTAGTCCCCGCCCGGAGATCCGAATGGGGGACTATTTTACCTCCGGAATATTTTACCCAAGAGGACGCCATCATCATTTAATCATACAGTAGAGCTGCATGTCCTCGGGAAAAATTACGGCTGTAGTTTCCCCTTGCTTTCAGCCGTTCGCAGTACCAGCACAGCAAGGCCGTTTTGGTTAATGTTACAAGGCCAGATCAGTCAATCATCCAGACTGTTGCCCCTGCAACTACTGAAAAGGCTGCTGCCCCTCTTCAGGAACCACATGTTTGTCTGGCCTCTCAACAGATACCCCTCCGTTGTGGTTGCACCTACGGTACGGCCATCTGTATCGCTGAGGCACGCAAGCCTCCCCACCAGCGGCAAGGTCCATGGTTCATGGGGGGACGTCAATAATATGCTCTCCAAATTTGACGTCATTCTGCGCAGCGGTTATCTTTCTACAGCGTTTTGAAGCTGGAACTTTAACTTTGACACACTGTATTCGAGTAACTATCATACAGAGCAAAGCATATGGAGCTTATCTCGTGCTAATATTAACACATTCCACTTTCTTTGCAGAAATAACAGACAGCTTCACGAAGGAGGACGTGCTAAATATAGAGCAAAATAATGGACTGACGTTCGCTGCTTGTTGACCAGAGGATCACAATGACGATAATGAGGCTGCCCTTTCAGCACATTCACATTCGTCGAGCAGTGTCACTGGTACAACGAGGCAGTGATGATGAAGCCTACTTTCAAGATGTAATACCGTCGTACCTCTTTGCCCCGTCCTTAACAGAGGAGTATATGAAACGGACTGTCGCCGTTTGGAAAAATGGAAAGAAGGGGACTCTGCCTTTCAGGGCCGTCAAGAGGAACTTAACATTATTAAAACAAAAAGAGATCTGTACATCTGGAGTAGGTTCTTTGAAAACCAAGGTACGCATCAACGCTTTCCAAGATCAATACAATCTGTCTAAATAACTTTAATAACGCATTCAGGAAAAAGGTGACGATTCACGCTATTAATATATAGCAGTAGGGCCTTTAAGCCACAATGGAGGTGGGACTAAAAAAGTTTAAAGCATCTGCTGGGTAGGTTTACGCTTTCAAGAAGGAACATGGTATTGTATCGCGATAAACAACTCTTGTTACTACAACTAAAAGGTTGGGTAATGATACAGCCATATTTACTGCATGTGAAGAATTTGTCGCTAATACCAGAGGTATTACGGAAACGGTCGATAGACAGAATGTGCACAATATCGGTCAGAACGGTTGTCATTTAGAAATCACGTCCGGTCTATCTCTTGCCAAAAAAAGGGCGAAAGACGTCGACACAGGCATACATTTCACCAATAACACGAAGCAGAGCAATGTAATAATGTCACAAAACCTTGTCAACATATAAAGAGATGGAGAAGAAGAGACTGAAATTTCTGTATTCACGATACCACCACATGGAACATAACACCGTTAAGACGCTGGATGTGCGAGAGTCGTACAATAACTAAAGCACACATTTTGTTTCTGAAAGCATGTTGCTTATATTTAGGATTCCACTATACCGTATTATTCCCCACTCTTTTGACTAAAAAACTCTATTTTTCAACATAATCGTCGTTCAATGAGATGGCTTTACTCCACCCTACTGGGACGGCTTGTATGCCCCATGGTACCACTCTACTGGTCGACGTTGGAGCCAACATCTCGCTGCATCTATAACCTCCCTATCATCTAGGTACTGCTTTCTGCGAGTAGTAGGATAATTGGGGTATCAGCACAATTTTGATATCAAAATGATGTGCAAATTAATTAAATTAATCAATTAATTACCACCACTCCCAGATGATGTCATGTGTCTTTCTCAGCCAGTATATAGGTCCCAGCCCTCTTCCCCCCTCCCCTCTGATCTGCAAGGGAATTTCAAAAATGCTGGAAATTTCTTTGCCCCAGAGCTGTGATGATGTCTCACCTGCACCCCCCCCCCCCCCAAGTATTGGTGGGAAATTCAAAATGGCGGTGCCCTTTCTTTCCAGCACTCAAACACCTGTCCTCCTGGCAGGAAAGCCCAAGTGCACCACCCTAACACAATTATACACCAGAGGCACTTGAAATTGGCATTATGCAATAGTAACACAGCACCTGATCACATTGGGGATATAAGGTGGGCCCAGACGATCTACAGCCTCAGTTACAGTCAGTCAGTTCAGCATGAAGTGCCAGCTGAGATCATCCTGTAACTCCCAACTGCAACAGAATAAGAAGCTTTGGAAGTGCTGTAGCCTTCTCCACCAGACATCACGGCGCCTAGAGTATCAGCAACCAAACTGACAACCTGCAGCCGCGGGTTGCCCGCCTCGCAGGCACACCGAAGCACTACACAACCGACAGGCAATATTGATGAACGGCCACAACAACAACTACAGCAACAACACCACAGCAAACACACCAGCGGCCATCAGGGGCCACTACCGGCCCACATAAACATAAGGAAGAGGTCGCTGCAGATCCCGGAACTATTTTCCCACGTCAAACCACGTGATGGAAAATAGTTCCGAGGTACTCATCCGCAGAAGCGCTATAAAGGCGGCCGCTCGGCCGCACATCTGCAGTTGAGCGACCACCAGCAGACATGGATAGCTGCCGCCCCGGCAGCCTGGCTTGGACCTTCTCGCTGATCTCTGGATTAGGCTTGGTATATCGGAGAAGTCTCTGGCGGAGACTAGTAGGAAATTATTTCAATTGTTTTCTATAGTATTCTTGTATGAAGTTGTGATTCGAAGACAGATCACTGTTCGTGTTGGTGTTATACTTTAAGAATTTGTTTTGGTTAAGTGACCAGTCCAATAAATTGTTTTCGGACTTTGATCGTTAGTTTCTTCTGCTTACGCAGACATATCAGGAAGAGTAAGTACCCCCTGCTTAATGTCTGTTTACTGTCGTGTGGGCAAGATGAGTCTTCGTGTTTTCGTCATTGCTTGTAATAGTGGTTCTTCTTTGCTTATCAGTGGATGCGACGTCCTCCAGCCTGTCGGGGTCTGCAACAGCGATGTGTCCCAGCCCGTCGCGACCAGCAGCGGCGGCAGCACCATGGGCTCCTGTCGTGCACCTGGTCAGCTTGATGGAGCAGGACAATCAGCTGTTATTGTCGGTTGAAGACACCCAGCCAGCCTCTGACTCGTTGTAGTGCACCACGAGTCCTAATCACCATGACACAGGTCGGTACTGGACCTCATCATAGGCGTCATCGCAGAATATTCCAGTGATATTGCATAGGCAAAGTGAGGATTTAGTGGCTGAGAAGATACCATTTAAGGCCTGTGCACCACTACTGTTCACTTCAGTGTATAATATAACCACTAGTGGTTCGAAGCGTTTACATATTGATATAGAAGAAAGAACAGAGACTGGGATGTTGTGACAGAGATCGAGAATGCAGCCAATAGTGTTAAAGTGAAGTTTACGGAGGTGGAATGGAATGAACTGTGTCGTCCAAAAAATGGGTTCAAATGGCTCTGAGCACTATGGGACTTAACATCTGAGGTCATCAGTCCCCTAGAACTTCTACATCTACATTTATACTCCGCAAGCCACCCAACGGTGTGTGGCGGAGGGCACTTTACGTGCCACTGTCATTACCTCCCTTTTCTGTTCCAGTCGCGTATGGTTCGCGGGAAGAACGACTGTCTGAAAGCCTCCGTGCGCGCTCGAATCTCTCTAATTTTACATTCGTGATCTCCTCGGGAGGACATCACACACATCCATGCCCGAGGCAGGATTCGAAACCGCGACCGTAGTGGTCGCGCGGTTCCAGACTGCAGCGCCTAGAACCCCTCGGCCACTCCGGCCGGCTGTCGTCCAAAAGCCTACACCAAGCAGCAGCTGACCGCCGAGTATCATCCGAGCTGTCCTTCTCCAGACGTTGACTGTGCTGCTCTAACTCTCTCCATTACAACAGTGAACAATAACTCAGCACTCCGCGTGGAATTGGATGACACATCCATTTATCTACAGCATTCCATCGTCAAAAACTTCTTCGATCTACAGATGGTGTTGTCCATTGTGTTGGAAAGACTGAGCAGATGGCTGCCTTGTGTAAAAGCTGTGTATAGGGACATTGCAGAGCATCTAAGTACTAACAGTAGGCATGTAGACAACATTGAAGAGTGGGTCAACATTTTGCCAACGAAAACTAATGTACTTCCAATAAATTTGAGAGAAATACATGTTGAATTCTATGCTTACAAGAAGGTTTTATTTTCTGTATTCTGTACTGGTGTTAAGATAAAGGAAGAACCTGTTGATGTAGTGCATCCTGTATATGATTACTGAATAAAAATGGATATAACAATGTTTGTGTTTTTATTTCTTCCCTCTCATTATATTGCAAGTACTAAGCTATTGCTACCAGTATTTTCACTGCAAACATGCAACAGCAGAAAATTATGTCATTTAACTAAATTCTTTGAAGACGCCCATCGTGCGCCAGTACCTGACATATATGGATATAGTGTCTTTTCTTTCGGACATGTCCTGCAGCCGTCTAGGATGAAATTAGAATTAAGTTAATACCTTCAGCTGCTGACGGGCGTTGATATATATCAACGGGGACAGGTGAAACTGTGTGCCCCGACCGCGACTCGAGCCCGGGAGCTCCTGCTTACATGGCTGACGTTCTATCCATCTCAGCCACCGAGGGCACAAGGGATAGTGCGACTGCAGGGATTATCTCGCGCACGCCTCCCGCGAGACCCACATTCTCACCGTGTAGGTCCACACACTACATTCGTAGTGTCCCACCCCAACACACTCATTACTCGTGGAAGACATTCTTACCAAGTCCCGTAAGAGTTCGGGGAATATGTGTGCATCCGCACAGAAGATTATGGCCGGTATTGCCAGAACTATATACTTATATGGATATGGTGTCTGTTCTTTCGAACATGTTCTTCGTTGCCTTGTTTTTCTAAGTAAAGATAACTTTGATGCCGTACTGTCGAGAAACAACATACACTGATGGGGAAAAAATCGCAACACCAAAAAATAATTAACGCAGAGAAATTAAATTTCGGGAATACATTTGTCTAGGTAAGGTATGTAAGTGATTAATACTGCAAGATCACAGGCTAATGTATGCGCGAGATAAGCCATTGAAAATTTGAAATACTGATACAATAATAACCAGTGTAATCGGCATAATGTTGAATACAAGCACGCAAACGTGCATGCTTGTCTTGTGAAGGTCCTGGGTGTCAGTTTCTGGGATGGAGTTCCATGACTGTTGTACTTGGTCGATCAATCCAGGGACAGTTAAAGCTGGTTTTGGATGACGCTAGAGTTGCCGTTCGATGACGTACCATATGTGATCGTTTGGAGACGGATCTGTTGATGAAATTGTACATGAAATTTACAAAAGGGAGGAATCTTCGTGGAGAATTTCATCATTTATCTCATCAACTACGAAGATCGACAGCGAAATTCTTCAAATATATGAAGATTACTACAGAAACACTCGATTATCTCGTCGATAGAATAAAGTCGATAAAAAGCAGCTTTCTGGGGAGGGCAAGCACTGCCCAGAGACGTTATGAATAACTATAAAAAGACTCAAAAGCCAATAACCATTCAAATTATCATAAAAATTATGACAATTAAAAGGTCAAGAATTTGAGGTGTTTCCACCTACAGCTACAGCTGTTCGGCTTCTGGAAACACCTCATCATTCTTGACATTTTAATTATTATAATTTTTATGATAATTTGAATGGTTTTTGAGTGTTGAGTGTTGTTACTGTTATTGACAAAGCCGATAAGCATGGGACAAAAACTGGTCATTGCATTTAGGTAAGCAATTTTTTCAACTCGTAAATTTTTTACTGTCTACTGGTATGTGCTTTCAACATATAACATACTGGTTATCTACATAGCGTTAGAAACTTTTTCATGTTTCTTTGACAATTTGTTTGTTTCAAATCAATGCTGGCATTGTTTGTACTGTGTAAATTACGTCAGCAATTAATAACTTTCTACGTGTTATTAATAGCAGAGTAGTTATGTATATTGTCACGTAGAAGAAGGTGTAATTAGATGAAAGACGAACACTAACTTCACTTAACGAAGGTTTATTCAGCACTTGCTCATACAAGAGCGCGGAGTGAACTGCCTCCGGCCAGAACACGTACAGTATATATACAGCTACAGAACATTCCAGTACAATGATTCTTCACATCTGTGGATAATTCTAGAATGTACTCAAACAGAAATTAAAATTCTACAGTCTAGGTGAGTTTTGAATTCACGACCTTCCATGCAACAGTTTAGTATCATAACCACTACCCCACGCTGCTACTCAGCTTCTTCTCCGACATTGCTCCCTCCTTAAGAGAACAGCGTCTCGGTGTTACGTCGTCCTCGTCCGGGAACGAGTCATCGGTCCTGCATACTCAGACTCCCGATGGCTGATGCTCGCCCTGGCGGTGATATTCTTAGAACTTCTTTTGCCGCTACGCTCTTCGTCACCTTTCCGTTTGTTCCCTGCCACTGGAGCTTCGAATTTACCCTGGGTTGCAGGATCCTTGTAGGGCTTCATTCGAAGGACATGGACCGTATCTCGGATTTTTGTCGTCTTCTGTCGAAGTCGAAATCTTCAACTTCATAAGTATCATCAGACAACTGTCTTACAACCTTATAAGGTCCAAAGTAGCGCCTGAGGAGCTTCTCAGGGAGACCAACGTTCCGCACAGGAGTGAAGATCCAGGCGAGGTCACCAGACTGGTAGACAACAGAGCAGTGGCTCGCTACATACCTTCGGCTATCGTTTTCTTGAGCCTGCAGGGTGCGGAGTCGAGCTAACTGCCGAGCTTCCTCAGCTCTGGTTAACATCTGGTCGATGTAGTCGTCGTCCACGTCACCAGGATGTAATGGAAACACAGTGTCCATCATCATAGTCGCCTCACGCCCAAGCACCAGGAAAAAAGGCGTAAATCCTGTGGTGACTTGTTTGACGGTGTTGTAGGCAAACGTCACGAAAGGTAGCACTTCATCCCAGTTGCTCTGCTCAACATTGACGAACATTGATAGCATGTCGGCCAAGGTCTTATTAAGGTGTTCAGTAAGCCCGCTAGTTTGCGGATGGTAGGCAGTCGTCGTGTGATGAGTAATGTTGCACCGACGGTTTATCTCTGTCACGAGATTCGATTGAAAAACTTTCCCTAGATCCGAATTAACGACCTTGGGGCACGGTGTTTTAATACAATGTCTTCTACGATGAATTTGGCTACCTCGGATGCCTCGGCTGTTTTCACGGCTTTTGTAATGGCATAGCGTGTCAGATGGCACTCTTAAATAAACCTGGCCAGAAAAAGCTCTTGCGGATTCTATCGTATGTCTTAATAAATCCTAAATGTCCGGCCTCAGGTGTGTCATGGAATTTCTGTAGAACATCTAAGCGCATGTGTTTGGTAGCCATATCTTTCCAAACGGATCAAAATTTTTCTTGCAAAGTAATCCATTAACTTCCTTAAATTGTCCTTTCACATCCTCTGACCGATTTAAGGTAAGCGTAATTTGGGATATCTTGGCGTCCTTCTTCTGCTTAGCAGTGAGATCCTAGAGTGCAGCGAGACAGTCAATATCTTCATCAAAGTGTTGATGGTCTTGCACAGGGTTTCTTGACAGACAGTCAGTATCTTGGTGTTTTCTTCCAGTTTTGTGCATTATGGTAATGTCAAACTCTTGAAGGCGTAGTGCCCACCTGGCGAGTCGTCCTGTTCGATCCTTATGACCTGTCGGCCAACAAAGTAAATGATGGTCTGTAAGAACTGTGAATGGCCTTCCATAGAGATACTGTCGAAACTTGCACATGGCTCTGGTCACAGCAAGATAGTCTCTTTCTGTAGTTGAGTAGTTTCTCTTGGCTTTTGTAAGTGTCCTAGAAGCATAGGCTATAACGTTCTCTTTTCCATCCGATATTTGCACCAGAACAGCACCGATCCCATACCCACTGGCATCTGTGTGTAGTTCTGTAGGTACTCTCTCATCATACAGACTAAGTACAGGGACAGTCGTCAGAGCCTTTCGCAGCACATCGAAAGAATCTTGTTGAGCACCACCCCAGATAAATTTAGCATCAGTTTTTAGCAACTCTTGAAGCGGCCTGGCTTTGATACAAAAGTCTTTGATAAAACGACGGTAATAAGAACATAATCCGAGGAAGCTTCTCACATCTCTTATACTTTTAGGAATAGGAAATTCCGTTATAGATCTCACCTTTTCTGGGTCTGGTCGCACACCTTCATTTGACACAAGGTGCCCAAGTATTTTGATTTCGTTTTCTCCAAAGAGACACTTTCTTGGATTAAGTTTTAGTCCGCGTTGTTGGAGACACTTAAGAACGGCCCTCAGTCTTTTTATATGTTCATCAAATGTCTCTGAGAACACTACAATGTCATCTAAATAACAAAGACACATCGTCCACTTCAGGTGACATAGAAGATTATCCATCATCAGTTCAAAAGTTGCTGATGTATTACACAAACCAAACGGCATTACATTAAACTCATACAGGCCCTCAGGGGTGATGAATGCAGTTTTCTCACGATCAGCCTCATCTACTTCGTTTTGCCAGTATCCCGAGTACATGTCCATGGTTCAGAAAAACTTAGCCCCCTTCTGACAATCTAGTGTATCGTCAATTCGTGGAAGAGGGTAAACATCCTTTTTAGTTATCTTATTAAGCTTCCTGTAATCAACACAAAAGCGCCAACTACCATCCTTCTTCCTGACGAGGACCACTGGTGACCATGGGCTCTGCGAAGGCTGAATGATGTCATTCGTCATCATTTTCTCTAACTCGTCGCGAATTATTCGACGTTCCGTTGCTGACACACGGTATGCTCTCTGGCTTATTGGCTGATGGTCTCCAGTGCTAATCCAGTGCTTCACCGTCGATTTGTGTAATTTGCTCTTCAACTGTGAATTGAAGCATTCAGAGAACTCTTGAAGAATGGCACGTAGCTTCTTCTGTTGTTCTTTAATGAGATCTGATGATAGTCGAACTAGAAGATCTTGTCTCGTAGTGGTAGCGCTAATTTCGCCCACAGACTCGGCATGGGAGGTTTCCATGACGCTCAGCTGTTCTTTAATTAACGGCTCAGCGTTTGATACGCGCATGCGTCTTGGAAGGATCTGCGGTTCTCGGTGACAGTTAACTATCCACAATTCACCGAATCCGTTCTTAAACGAGAAGACAGGGACTGGGATGACTAAATTATTCTTCAGTGGTATGCTTCTCTTGTATTCCGTTACAAGATTCATGGATTGATGCATGTCATGACATGTGACAGCTACCTTTCTAGCGCTGACTGCAGGAATGATCACTTCATCCAGCACACAAAGTCTCCACACACTCGGATTTGCATCTTCCTGTCCACAGTATCTCCTCTCGTCTAGCATGATCTTCGAGCGACCACAATCTTAACTGCCTGAGAAGCTTTCGAAAAGTCCCATCCTAGAATAACGTCATGACTACACTCTTGTAAGACGATGAATTCTAAGGGCTGTGTATGGCCACTTATATCCACACAAATGGTACATCTTCCTTTAGGTTTTCCATATTTCCCATTAGCCACCTTCAGCAGAGATGTTTCGCTGTCGACGAATACGGTTTTCTGCAACTGGCGACGGTACTTCTCCGAAATGACTGAATATGATGCTCCAGAGTCCACAAGAGCTTTGGCTGGTCGGCCATCTATGAGGATATCGACGTAGTTTCCTATCAGTTTTGTAGTGATCGACGGCGGAGGATTTTCCTTCCGCGGCCTCACCTCCAAGGAAAGTCGCACCCTTTAGTTGTCCAGGTTGCGGCCGCTATGTGATCGTCTGGCGCTTCTAAACGGCGATGGAGACGTTGATCGGCGTGTTGGGGAGCGTCCTCTCCAGCGGCTAGCTTGCGGCGATGGTGATCTATGTCGTCCTGCACCCACATCTTCTTGTTCATCTCCGTCGTCCCGGAGTTGGCGTCGGCTGACATCGGTCTGCTGTCTTCTGGCGCGTGCGTCATCAAAAATCCGCCGCCTTTCTCGACAATAGCGCACCATATGTCCCGGTCGTCCGTAGTGTAAACATACTGGTTGGTTATCCTGGGTCCTCCAGGCGTCAGTCTTCCTTGGTGTCCAAAGAGGTTCCTCATGCGGCATTGTAGGAACGTAACTCCGCCTGGGTCTCGACTTTTTCACCGTTTTAAAGGGAAATAAAGGACCAGCGATTGGGTTCAATGTCTGTTCCACTTCCTCCCTTATGACCTCTTGAAGCGTCTCGGTATTTTGCTCGCCGTGTAATCCAAGTGCCTTCTGAACTTCCTCTCTCACTATCTGACGAAGAACACTTGTGAAATCAGTTGCTTCCTCCATCACAGACATCGATACGACGTTTGGAAGCCGTTCAAACTTCTTGCGTGTAATTCTTTTCTGATGCATTGTCTCGATATACTGGCACCATTTTATGAAGTCGTCTGCTGTCGAAACCTCCTTCAGAATTTTAATTGGATGTTGGCACAAAATTTGGAATAAAGTTCATTTAAAGCTATACAGGGCTATTACAAAGCGATTTCATAAATTCACTGTAGCTCCATTCATTGACATATGGTCACGACACACTACAGATACGTGGAAAAACTCATAAAGTTTTGTTCGGCTGAAGCCGCACTTCAGGTTTCTGCCGTCAGAGCGCTCGAGAGCGCAGTGAGACAAAATGGCGACAGGAGCCGAGAAAGCGTATGTCGTGCTTGAAATGCACTCACATCAGTCAGTCATAACAGTGCAACGACACTTCAGGACGAAGTTCAACAAAGATCCACCAACTGCTAACTCCATTCGGCGATGGTATGCGCAGTTTAAAGCTTGTGGATGCTTCTGTAAGGGGAAATCAACGGGTCGGCCTGCAGTGAGCGAAGAAGCGGTTGAACGCGTGCGGGCAAGTTTCACGCGTAGCCCGCGGAAAATTGGCTCATGCCACAACTGGAGACCGACAGCGCCGACTTCATCTTTCAACAGGATGGTGCCCCACCGCACTTCCATCATGATGTTCGGCATTTCTTAAACAGGAGATTGGAAAACCGATGGATCGGTCGTGGTGGAGATCATGATCAGCAATTCATGTCATGGTCTCCACGCTCTCCCGACTTAACCCCATGCGATTTCTTTCTGTGGGGTTATGTGAAAGATTCAGTGTTTAAATCTCCTCTACCAAGAAACGTGCCAGAACTGCGAGCTCGCATCAACGATGCTTTCGAACTCATTGATGGGGACATGCTGCGCCGAGTGTGGGAGGAACTTGATTATCGGCTTGATGTCTGCCAAATCACTAAAGGGGCACATATCGAACATTTGTGAATGCCTAAAAAAACTTTTTGAGTTTTTGTATGTGTGTGCAAAGCATTGTGAAAATATCTCAAATAATAAAGTTTTTGTTGAGCTGTGAAATCGCTTCAATCATTTGTAATAACCCTGTACTTGAATTCTTTCCATACTTATTGGTGCATAAAAATACAAGTTCACTAACATATGTTTAACTGAATAAAACAGTATTAGCCCTTTTAGCCTTTTAAGAACAAATACAAAAGAAAATAAACAACTAATTTTTAACGTTATTCGATTTATGTTAATTAAAGAGCTTTTATTCTGAAATACCTCAAAATTTTAGTACCGCAGTCTATGCGTCACAAGGAAATGGTTCTGTAAATATTTATCAGTTGAAATATTTGCGAGAGCTGGTTACTTCACCGCACAGCTCTTGTCCACAGAGTGTTCACCTACATCTGCTTCAAAACCTGAAATACTTTATGTTCGTAGACTTAAGCAGATGATGAAACACTCTAGTAGCTGGCAGCCACACTGTGATTAGTGACACACTTATTTTCTCTTGGTATACAAAATTATTGGCCGAGATGGAAAAATGACTCGATCACAATGCTATCACCACTTTTATGTACTAAGTTTTATCTATACCCTTTATACTGCATCAAAAGGAGTATTTTCAACGTCTTAACAACGTACTTTACCTTCAAGTGTATACATATGTATCCTAATATAACAAGCATATTAAATTCCTAATAAAACTCATTGAACAACAAATAAGGATTATAATTAATCAGGAGTCAGTGTTAAAGCGAAGTAAAGTATTTCATTTAATCTAAATAGTCTGCATAAATAATTCATAAAATAGTATCGAGTATTAATCATTCAAAAAAATATGTGCTTCACTGCGTGCTGTCATTTGCAAAAAGCCTCGTTACGATATCTTTAACTGTTTACGAAATATGACGGTTTTTACGACCATATGATTCCTGGTGTTCATGGACGGAATTGAGTGCATCCCCTGTGAAAAATCCACCAGACATACAAACCAGTATCTTGAGAACTTAGAGAGACATTAGTCCGCTCTCAGCTTTAAATACAATTTCAATATGTTGGCTACGTTTCATACACAACAATGTGTGACCTAAAATGAACCAAATACACAGTTTATGTAATGCGTTTTCACCGCTCCAGATTTTTAAAATTTTGTGCAGTGTGTTACTTAATCTCAATACATCACACTAATTATAACAAATAATGAAAAAGTTATGGCCTTTATCAAGAAATATAGTTGTAAGATGCGAAAGAATAAAATTATGGGTTCAAATTTCATCTGAAAGCGAAAACCTCTTTTTTCTTCTTTTATTCTGAAAGGGTTCAAATTTCATCTGAAAGTGAAAACCTCTTTTTTCTTCTTTTATTCTGAAAGTAATTAGGAGATATTTCTTGCTATCACTGTCGTCTTCAAACTGAATTTCTTCAGCTTCTGGAGAATAAGTGGAAACATTCTGTTGACAATGACATTTGCCGTGTTGTCGTTTATTGTTTGTTTGGCCGGTAAATTGGCGAGTTCGAACTACTTATTCAAGAACGTCCTTTATTTGATAACCGCAACATTTCTAAATTAGTTTGTCAATATGAGATGGCTCTGAGCACTATGGGACTTAACTTCTGTGGTCATCAGTCCCCTAGAACTTAGAACTACTTAAACCTAACTAACCTAAGGACATCACACACATCCATGCCCGAGGCAGGATTCGAACCTGCGACCGTAGCGGTCTCGCGGTTCCGGACTGAGCGCCTAGAACCGCTAGACCACCGCGGCCGGTATTGATGAGGAGTCACAGATAATACAACTGTTAAAGTTCTGCGATATGTTAACAGTGCACCAAACTAGAAATAAACGGATCGAAGCAGTCCTGCCAGGCTTCAAACGAAAGAGAATATTTGTGCTCTTCTTCCCCTTTTTTTTTTTTTTTTTTTTTTTTTTTTAAGTGGGACTCAGAAGTACCATCAGACCATGAGCGGTCAAATTGCGCACATTGATTAATATATTGGGTGTCAGAAAATTCCCGTTACAAACTTCTAGGACTTGTAGAGGGGAGCGAATACATAATATTTCGAATAGGAAGCCGTGTCGGGAAATGTACTTGAGCCGTGTCAGGGCTCAGCTCATTTGATTTACACGCGTCACTTGTTTTCGCCGCAGCGATAGGGGGCGTGATCGCTGAGCGCTGTTGTCGGTGGTGCGAGAAGCATGAGTTTTGGAGGACGGCTCGGTCGGGAGATGGTGAGAGGACCGGTCGGTTAGTCTCGGCGAGTCTGGTCAATCGGTTAGTCGCTCAGTGTGGGAGTCGGTGCAGTGAGGCGACAGAGTCGGTCAGAAGGCAGACACTCGCATGTTAGTCGGTCGGCTCTAAGTCTCAGTCGCTGTTGGGTTGTGCACTGAGTCGGGTTCGTCGTTACTCCGTGGTTGGACGAGTTGGCTGTCAGCAGCAGGCAGGTCCGCACGGTGCGAGTACGCGCCGGGGCCGGGGTCGACGCAGACGAAGGCCGTTGGTCGATCGGTCGGATGGCGACGGGACGGAAGCGGCTGGGAATCAACTGGTGCCTGCCGTAAGGACTGCGATAAGATGGCTGTTTGCGAGCATGTGGGGAGGACGGAATGCTCGCTTGCTTAGCGTGGTTCTCCATGACCAGCTGCTGTTTGTTGGGCCTAGCACTCGAGTGTAACAGGAAACTGCATTGATGTTGTTCTCGTTACCTGGATAAGGCCGAAATTTTCATATACTTTTATTATATTTCATGATCATTACTTATTATGGGGTTGGTACTTGTAGCCAATATTTTGTGATTTGGAATAATTCAGAGAATATCACGTGCCATGTGTCTACTGTGAATAATTCTTAATTTGTTTCATAGTGTATGGCACGATATCCACTATCATCGATCATTTTATGAAAGTTCTGTCCAAATTATTATTACATTAGATCTTGTTAAACTTGGTGCGTTTAAATTACAAATTTCCTAATTCTACTAATATTGCATGGGATATAGATTTTGAGCTGTATTGTGTATGCACTTAAAAGGACTGTTGTGAGTGAGTAGCAAACTTTAGTGTGTAATGTTTTTCAGTTCCATTGTTACGAAGTGACCATTATTTATATTGCGTGATTTCTTGGGTTTTGTAGTGAGTGGAACTTTAATTTGTGTGATTCTGTTTTGTAGAATGTTTTTCGTGGCAGCATTTGAGAATCAGTTGTTACAAGAAGTTGCTAGCTCTGAATTGCCACCTCGTTAATCAATCTTTTATTGACAGATGTTTTTGTCTGTCTGTAGAAAGTCAGAGACAGCAACTGCAGCTTGTTAGTATAAAAAACTGTCATGCAGAAATCTGAATGGTAAAAAAGCAGTCACCTTTATTATAAAGTTGTTTTATAGTATGTTGGAAGATCATTCTTTTGAGCTGTGTTTATTCTGTATCAATCAAATTTAGGTATCACACAGCTGGCAGAAATGACTGTTAAGCTCGTAATAGACTGTATGTGTGAAATAATTCGTGCGGTTTTGTGAGTGATGTGTTAAATTATTTATTTGTAAGTTGTTTTGAAGATCTGCATTTTTGGTGTTTTCACCTTCTGTTGAACCAAAACAGTATTCTTGAGGTCTTGATGACTGCACATGATATATGATACACCTTTTACTAACAGTACCTTTATGTAATGTTTCAGAGTGGGGGCTGTATGTTTCTCTGGAGAATGTTTTTAAAAAAATTCTATTGCTAAAATTTCCTTTAAACTGTTAATTGTATTAACTTGGATGTATAACCAATTATTGTTAAATAATAAATTTGTGTCAACAAGGCTTGGACCAAATAAATGTGCCTACACCTTCCCCATCCTGGCTCTGCTACCGTCTGTACGTCTCAGTACCGTTTCCGTTTTACGGCTGTTTCAATTCAGATGTGTAACTCAACCACATGTGCTTGAGAAATTGAATTAGGCATGACGCAGGACAGTTATTAGGTAACAATTCAAAAGGAAACATAACGAAAGATCCATTTATCACTTAAGCAGATTTGTTTGTATTAATACTTAAGCATTAAGTGTTTACATAATTCCAAAACAAAAAAAAACAGCATACTCTACGTACAGAACAGTACTGATGCATTAAAACAGCAGCTCGATGTGGCGACCACCAACTCTGATACAGACATTGTACCTACGATGGTGTACCGTACTGCATACCAGGACGAGCTACTCTGAGACTTTTCTCTTTCCCTCAGCATACGTGGACGCGTTGCCGGTTCCCGTCAGATCACCGAAGTCAAGCGCTGTCGGGCGCAGTAAGGCACCCATAAATTTCCCTGGGATTCACCCAAAGTTACTTCTACATCTGTCGATGAGTCTCCACACAAGATAACATTTTGCGTCCTCCCTACCAAGAAATCTTCAGTCCAGTTAAAAATTTCATATGATACCCCATACGATTGTACTTTTGATAATAAGCGTAGGCGTAGTACGAAGTGAAATGCTTTACCGAAACCGAGAAATACTACGTCTACCTGATTGCCTTGATCCGTGGCTTTCAGCAAGTCATGTGAGAAAAATACGAGTTGGGTTTCACACGACATATGTTTTCGAAATCCATGCTGGTCGGAGTGGAAGAGGTCGTTCTGTTCGAGTTACCTCATTATGTTTCAGCTCAGAATATGTTCTAAGGTTTCACAAGGAGCGGATGTCAAAGATGTTTGGCTGTAGTTTTGTGTCTCATTTCTGCTACCGTTCATGTTGACAGGTCTGACGTGTACTTTCTTCCAGCTACTGGGCACGATTTTTGTTCAAATGATCTACGAGAGATTGTAGTTAACAAACGGGCTAACTCAGCCCCAGATTGGGTGTAGAATCTGATACGGATTGCTTCGGGTCCTGGGGCTTTGTTCAGTTTAACGATTTCAGCTGTTTCTCAGCGCCACTGATACTAATAGCAGTACTAATGAAACACCTTTTTTCTGAAAGTAGGTTGCTTTTGTTCAGGATTACAATACACCACATAATTCTTCACTCTTTTGAATACAAAACCCCATTTCTCAACATAATCATCGTTCGACGAGACAGCCTTACGCCACTTTACTGGGAGGGCCAGTATTCTCGCAAGGTACCACTGTACTGGTCGACGTCGGAGCCAACGTCTTGCTGCATCATCCACGTACTTCTTCCTCCATTGGGCCAAACAGATGGAAGTCGAAAGGTGCGAGATGCTGGCTATAGGGTGACCGAGAAAAAGCAGCCCAATGAAGTTTCGTGAGTTCCTCTCGGGTGCGCAGCCTTGGGTGAGGCCTTGCCTCGTTATGGAGAAGGAGAAGTTCGTTTGCATTTTTCTGCGATGAACACGCTGAAGTCTTCTCTCAATCTCCTAAGAGTATCACAGTACACTTCAAAGTTGATCGTTGCACCACGAGGGAAGACACCAAGTAGCATAACCCCTACAGAATGTCAGAAGACCATCGCCATGACTTACCGGCTGAGGGTTGTAATGGTCGCCTGGTCGTAGATATTGCTAATTGCTATAATCGCACTATTTCACTCCCATTTACGGAGCTTGTTAGCACTTGATGTTAGGTTGGCGCCATTACAATGCATTGTAGTAATCACTGCTGCTTGCTGGAACGCTGCTGTGTCTCGATGTTGATGCTGGCTCTAAATCTGGTTGTCTAGGGTTAAAAACATGAGGTCCCGTGTTTTTTTATGTGCTTTTGATGATAAAGAATGAACGAAACCAACAAATATGTAAACTTCAAATGTTTATTAATCTGGTGGCCATCTTAATTCCACTGTCCACCAAAGACTATGACACAACACAACTTCCTTTACATGTTCTTTGCATTGTTTATCCACCTCAAACAATAACACACAAACACACTGTACCAAAGTGACATTCCGACTGCTTTTTTGACCCTTCTTGCTGCTCGTATTTATAACATTGTCAAAGAACTACTAAAAAGAGATATAGTTTACAAGTCACATGTACATCTGTTATCATAATTTGTGCAGAAAAGTTATTAATTTGCATCGAGTGACATAATTTAACATGTTATTAAAATGACAGACAGATTTGTTGACTTGACAGAATAATTCTTTGTTACAGAAAGTCCGTTTTTTAGAAGTTTGTCAATTGACTTCTCTAATTTGCATAAATAAGTAATTAACATGAATTATTAAGAAATACATTGGTTTTCGTCTAAAACAGGATTGATTTCGTGAATACTAAGTGAAACCGCTCCTAGTGAACAAATAGGTTTCACTGGGTGATTTTTATTTAAGGAGATCCAAAATACCTAAGTTGTACACTATTTTTCGTACTTCATATTAATTATTTACGATGAACTCAGTGTTTTTACCTGATGACGTTTGCTGTATCAGTGATCAAGTGATATTACCTTTTGTGTGGGTTAGTTATTCAGTATAATTTAATGGGTTGACTGTTTATGGAGACATGTTACGCAATCATTGTTAACATACACAATAACTTTTCTATAATCATAAATACTCGTTAAACTGGTTGAATTTGGAGGGTATCGCATACTTCGGTACAGTAAAGCCTTTAATATGTTCCGTTACAGGGTGCAGCTTTGAACTTTTTCTTCGGAGGAGAGGTGATGTGGCGCCATTCCATGGATTGGCGTTTTGTTTTCGCTTCGTAGTGATGAACCCATGCTTCATCACCTGCGATGATGTTCGACAAATAATTGTCACGATCAAACTCGTAGCGTGCAAGCAACTTCGCACGGATGGTCCTTCGTTGCTCTTTATGAACGTTTGTTAGGCAGCTAGGAACCGAGCGCGCACACACCTTTGAGTACCCTGATTGGTGCACGAGTGTGTCAGCACCACCAGCAGAGACGCCCCGTTGTGCAGCGAGGTGCTTGAACGTGATCCGTCGAACACCTTTTTTTTATTTTTTTCCTTTATTGAATTTCGATTCCCCCGAAGGGGACGGGCTGGCAGCAGCTTAGTACGCTGCTCTTCAGCCTATTGAATTTTTAAAACATAAGAAGATAAGAAACAATAAGAGCAGGCGATAAAACGGTGACTTAAATTGTAAAACGGCGGAAAACTGTGGAATGTTCAAACATAAAACAAAGGGGTTGGCGATGCTGATAAAGTACACAGGAAGCAGACAGGTAAAATAGTAGACAGGCAATTAAAAAACACGGCGACAGTCTGGTTTCTGTTCGCAAGAGATGTAAAAATCACACCCAGCGACAGTATGATGTCCGTTTGCTACACTTCGGAAAAGACGCACAACACTTAACACTCTCTGGAAACACTGCACTAAAAAGTCAGCACGAAGATGACACACCACATCCAAAGGCAGATGGGGGGGGGGGGGGACCTGGACAGATGAGGGCAAAAAAGGGGGAGGCGAGGAGAAACGAAGGTGGAGGGGAACTGACGGAGTGAGAGGACTCATAAAGGGGGGGGGGAGGGCATTCGCGAGAGAGGAATGGGGAAAGGCAGAGGAGGGAAATGCAAAAGGACTCGGGGGAGAGAAGGGAGGTAGAGAGAGGGTAGGTGGGGAAAAAACAGGATGGAAGGGGGGAGAGAGGGAGCCCAGGAAAAGGATAGAGGAACGGAGGGGGAGGTGAGGATCACAGTTGATAGGAGGGATAAATGGAGGGAGAGAGGGCATCATCCAGGAGGGGGAGTTGACAGGAGCCACCTTGGGAAAGGAGATGAAGGGTGTAGAGATGGAGGGTAAGGGGGACACAACAGTGAAGGCATGGCAGAGGGTGGGGGTTCTACATCTACATTGGAGAGGAGAGGAGCAACCAGGGGATGATGGGGATCAAGGCAGTGGGAGGTGTAGAGTATGTGGATATGTCCGAGGAATAGGAGCAGATGGAGGAAAGGAATCAGGTCGTAGAGGATCCACGTGGGGGATGGGAGGCATGTACAGAAGGCGAGGAGGAGTGCATGGCACTCGAGGATCTGGAGGGACTTATAGAATGTGGGGGGGGGGGGCGGGGGGGCGGATATCCAGGTGGGACTGGCATAACAGAGGATGGGACGGATTAAGGATTTGTAGGTGTGGAGGTTGGTAGAGGGGTTCAACCCCCATGTCCGGCCAGAGAGGAGTTTGAGGAGTCAGAGGCAGTTATCAAATACCTACATTGCAGGAGTCACAGTTGTGTGCAGCCGGCCGGTCGGCTGGAGATTGGACAGGTTTGCGCGACCTTCTGATGATGATAGACACCTAGCCTTTTGCTCACTGCCAAGTCTCCGTAGACATTCTGCAAGCTCTTATGAATACATGCGTTGCTCTGGTTTTCCGCCAAAAGAAACTCAATGACATCGCTCTACATAGAACTCCAGTCTGAAGGCTACGTTCAGCGCCACCACCCGCCACCTATCGGAACTTCGTGAAACTATAGGGACTGAAGCGAGAATATTCGACGATGTTCCACAACAAATTCCGCATTTTCTCAACTGAAATTGGCCGATAAAAAATGCTTTACGTTAGTTCTTAAACACCCCTTGTATTTCACTCATCTTTTCAGTGGTACGAGAATTAAACTGGGGCACTACTGTTGGGTTTTCCTATGCGAAAGAACATTTGGAAAGAGAGCTAAACGTTTTTGCTTCTTCTTTGCTACTGTCAATGTCACTTTCTGCCAATGGGTATTTTGGAGACTGGTACCTAGCATATTTGCAGAAGGGTACCTAGCAAAATGTCCCTGCTCAGAGCAGCACAAAAAGCTGCACATATTCGATGGGCCAAACAACACAGAAGCTGGACAAGGTTGACGGGAGGCATGCAGTGTGGTCCGAAGCGTCGCGGTTTGCGTCCTTACGATTGAGGTATGGCTTACAGTGCATCGATGATCCAATGAGTCACTTAAAGTCACTTAACCAACATCTGCATCTACATCTACATAAATACTCCGCAGGTCACTGTACGGTGCGTGGCGGAGGGTAGCCTGTAACACTACTAGTCATTTCCTTCCCTATTCCACTCGCAAATTGAGCGAGGGAGAAACGATTCTCTATATGTCTCCGTATGAGCCCTCATTTTTCGAATCTTATCTTTGTGGTCCTTAAACGCAATGTATGTTGGCAGCAGTAGAATCATTCGGCAGTCAGCTTCAAATGCCGGTTCTCTAAATTTCCTCAATGGCGTTTCTCGAAAATAACTTTGCCTTCCCTTCATGGATTCACATTTGAGTTCCCGAAACACATCCGTAACACTTACGTTGCTGTTCGAACCTACCTTAGACAAATCTAGTAGCGCGCCTCTGAATCGCTTCGATGTCTGCCTTCAATCCGACATGGTACGGATCCCAGACACTCGAGGAATACTCGAGAATAGGTCATTCCAGAGTCCTGTTCACATATGCTCGTCCCATTTCGTATCGTTTTGCAATGCTGCACAAATATTTGATTACTTGACTATGTCAAGCAGGACACTAATAATACTGTAACCGAACATTACAAGTTTGTTCTTCCTACTCAACCGCATTAACTTATATTATTCCACATTTAGAACTAGATGCGCACCTACAGTGTGTGGAGGGCGTATTTCAGGAGGGTGGGTTTCTGTGGTGTTCTGAGGATGTTTTTCCTACCACGACATTGGCTAACGCATTCAGCTTGCCTTGAAAATGGACCGGGGCGTTTGTTTCAACATTCTCGGTGACGAAGTATTGCTCATTCTTCTACATCTTCATGAGGAGTATGCTGTGGGCACACCTGTCTTCCAAGGTGATAACCGCCACGGTCACAGGGCTGCACGTACACATTTCCGGTTTAACGAATACTCAGGCACTCTATCACATTTCGATTGCCCCGCTAAAGCTCCCGATGTTAATGCTATAGAAAATTTCTGGGACTGTGTGGAACAGCGGATGAAGCCTTTGCAAACTCCTTCTCTGTTGCTGTGTCAGTCTCTGTAACAAGTTACTGTTCAATCTGCACACGATTCAGTGCTCTGTTGCTTTCAAAAAGAAGCTAAAATATTTCTGTCGTCCTCGTAACATTTTCTCAAAAATTAACGTATATGGCCAGTTCTGCCTCCGTCAAACAGTAAACCAAATGCTCCCATTTCTCCCATTCATTTTCTCGCTCTTTTCATTTCTCATTCAATCACATCAGTTTCTTTTCCCCTATCTTCAGTGATTTTTTATAACCTTCCCCTTTAACTCCCTCATTCACCTCCTCCCTCATGTCCACTGCTGCTAGCCGCCATAGTTTTAAACTGCTCGTACCTTCATGTATCCTGTCTCTATTGTTGTACTTGTGAACGAATGTAAGCTGTTCCTTTCTCTTTATGGACTATAGTCCAAAGCCGTGCTGGAAAATAGTGACTCCGAATTTTTATATGAAAACTCGTAAAGTTTTTTCAATAAAAAACTTTATTAACATTCTACATCTTTATGACAGTGTTGTTGTTGTGATCTTCAGTCCGAAGACGGGTTTGATGCAGCTCTCTATGCTACTCCGCTTTGTGCAAGCCTCTTCAACTCCGAATAACTATTGCAACCTACATCCTTCTGAATCTGCGTACTGCAGTCATCTCGTGGTCCCCCTCTACGATTTGTACCCCCACTCTTCCTCACAGTACTCAACTGGCGATCCCTTGATATCTCAGAATGTGCTCTAACAACCTATCCCACCTTCTAGCCTGGTTTTGCCACAAATACTTTTCTCCCCAATTCTATTCAGAACCTCATAATTAGTTACGTGATCTACCCATCTAACCCTCAGCATTCTTCTGTAGCACTACATTTCAGAAGCTTCTATTCTCTTTTTGTCAAAACTTTTTATTGTCCACGTTTCACGTCCATTCATGGCTGCATTCCATACAAATACTTTCAGAAAAGGCTTCCTAAAACTTAATTCCCTATTCGATGTTAACAAATTTCTCTTCTTCAGAAACGCTTTTCTTGCCATTGCCAGTCTAAATTTTATATCCTCTCTAGTTCGGTTATAAACAGTTATTTTGCTAACCAAACAGCAAAACTCACCTACTACTTTCAGAGTCTCATTTTCAAGTCTCATTCCCTCAGCATCACTTGATTTAATTAGACTACATTCCATTATCCTGGTTTTGCTTTTCTTAATGTTCGTCTTGTAGCCGGCCTGTGTGGCCGAGCGGTTCTAGGCGCTTCAGTCTGGAACCGCGCGACCGCTGCGGTCGCAGGTTCGAATCCTGCCTCGGTCATGGATGTGTGTGATGTCCTTAGGTTAGTTAGGTTTAAGTAGTTCTAAGTTCTAGAGGACTGATGACCGCAGATGTTAAGTCCCATAGTGCTCAGCACCATTTGAACCATTTTTTTGTAAATAGCCTTTCGCTCTCTGTATTTTACCTCTCCTTCCTTTAGAATTTCAGAGAAGATATTCCAGTCAACACTGTCAAAAGCTTTCTGTAAGTCTACAAAACTATAAACTTAGTTTTGACTTCCCTTAACCTATCTTCTAAGATACTCGTAAGATCATTATTGCCTCACGCGTTCCTACGTTTCTCCGGAATCCAAAATGAGCTAACCAAAGGACAACTTCTAACTGTTTTTCCATTCTTCTGCAAAAAATTCCTGTTAGTACTTTGCAACCATGACCTATTAAACTGATAGTTCGGTAATGTTCACACTTGTCAGCACTTGCTATCTTTGCGATTGGAATTATTGATTCTTGAAATCTGAAGGTATTTCGCCTGTCTCAAATAATTTGCTCACCAGATGGAAGAGTTTCGTCATAGCTGTCACCACTAAGGCTATCAGTAGTTCTGACGGAATATTGTCTACTCTCGGGGCCTTGTTTCGACTTTTGTGTTTCACTGCTCTGTCAAATTCCTCTCGCAGTAATGTGTCCTCCATCTCGTGTTCCTGCATGTCCTCTTCCATTTCTATAATACTGCCTTCAAGTTCATCTCACAAGGGAACCTCCCCATCGCACCCCCCTCAGATTTAGTTATAAGTTGGCACAGTGGATAGGCCTTGAAAAACTGAACACAGATCAATCGAGAAAACAGGAAGAAGTTGTGTGGAACTATAAAAAAATAAACAAAATATACAAACTGATTAGTCCTCGCAAACATATAAAACATCAAGGACAATTTGCGTCAGGAGCGCCGTGGTCCCGTGGTTAGCGTCAGCAGCTGCGGAACGAGAGATCATTGATTCGAGTCTCCCTTCGAGCGAAAAAAAATTTTTTTTTTTTTTTTTTGTTTTCGCAAAGTTATGATCTGTCCATTCGTTCATTGACGTCTCTGTTCACTGTAATAAGTTTAGTGTCTGTGTTTTGCGACCGCACCGCAAAACCGTGCGATTAGTAGGCGAAAGGACGTGCCTCTCCAATGGGAACCGAAAACATTTGATCGCAAGGTCATAGGTCAACCGATTCCTCCACAGGAAAACACGTCAGATATATTCTATACGACACTGGTGATGGCATGTGCGTCACATGACAGGAATATGTTGTCGACCCACCTAACTTGTACACTTGGCGAATGGGTAAAAAGATTCTTCTACGTTGCCCGATTTAGGTTTTCTTGTGGATGTGATAATTACTCCCAAAAAAGTGATGAAAACATAAGAGCCGGCCGCAGTGGTCGTGCGGTTCTAGGCGCTCCAGTCCGGAGCCGCGCTGCTGCTACGGTCGCAGGTTCGAATCCTGCCTCGGGCATGGATGTGTGTGATGTCCTTAGGTTAGTTAGGTTTAATTAGTTCTAAGTTCTAGGGGACTGATGACCATAGCAGTTGAGTCCCATAGTGCTCAGAGCCATTTGAACCATAAGAGTTTGTCGCATAAACTGCAACAAATGAATTCAAAAGTCTCACAGTCGCACACTTTTCCCTGTGCTCTGTCAAAACATATGTTTTTAACGTTTTCAAATTTTTCCGTGTGTAGACCGTCAAATCCTGCATATGTCCAAGCAAATCTGAACATATCCTGGAATTTTGGAGAGCGAAGTTGATTATGTGTGAGTGCCTGAACTATGATAATTGTCTGAAAATAAAAAATTAAACTGCTCTCGCGAAGAAAGACTTGAACCAAGGACCTCTCGTTCCGCAGCTGCTCATGCTAACCACGGGACCACGGCGGTCCTGAGTTCTGTATATCCTTGATGTTGCCTATCTTGCGCATGGACTAATCAGTTTGTATATTTTGCTTATTTTTTCATAGTTCCACACAACTTCTTCCTGTTTTCTCGATTGATCTACGTTCAGTTTTTCAAGGTCTATCCACTGTGCCAACTTATAACTAAATCTGAGGGGGGTGCGATGGGGAGGTTCCCTTGTCAGTTGTATAAACCCTCTATCTACTGCTTCCACGTTTGAGCTTTCGCATCTTTGCTTAGGACTGGTTTTAAATCTTATCTCTTGATATTCATTCAACTGCTTCTCTTTTCTCGAAAGGCGTTTCATTTTTCTGTAGATGATATATATCTTTCCATTAATGACATATACTTCTAAATGCTCTGGCTATTCCTGGTTAGCCATTTTGCACATCCTGTCAATCTCGTTTTTAGACGTTTGTATTATCTTTCGCCTGCTTCATTTACTGCATTTTCATGTTTTCTCCTTTCATCGGTTACGTTCAATATCACCTGTGATATCCACATATTTCTACTAGGCCTTGTCGTTTTACCTATTGTATCCTCTGCTGCCTTTTCATCTCTCAAAGCTATCCATTCGTCTTCTATTGTGTTCCTTTCCCCTGTTATAGTTATTTTTGCTTAACGGTCCCTCTCAAACTCTCAAAATCTCTCGTTCTTTCAACTTATTCATGTCCAATTTCCTTAATTTCCTGTTAGCAATTTCTTTAGTTTTAGTCTACGTTTCATAACCAATAAATTGTGGTGAGAATCCACGCCTGCCCCTGGAAGTGTCTGGTTCAGAAATCTGTCTTACCATTTATAATCAATCTGAAACCTTCCAGTGCTTCCAGGTCTCTTCCATGTATACAACATTGTTTGATGATTCTTAAACCAGTTGTTAGAGATGATTAAAGTATGCTCGTTGGAAAATTCTACTAGGCGGCCTCCTCTTTCATTTCTTTGCGCCAGTCCATATTCACCTACTATTTTTCCTTCTGTTTATTTCCTGCTGTCCGAATACCAATCTCCTACCATAATTAAACTTTCATCTCGTTTAATTATCTGAATAAGTTCTTTTATCTCATCACGCATTTCTTCAGTGTTTTCATTATCTGCGGAGCAACTTGGCGTATAAACTTTTACTACTGTGGTGTCTATCCTATCTGTCTTGGCTACAATAATGTGTTCACTATGCTGTTCATAGTAGCTTGCCCACATTCCTATTTTCTTATTCATTATTAAACCTACTCCTGCATTACGCCTATTTGATTTTGTATTTATGACCCTGCATTCATCTGACCGGAAGTAATGTTCAAATGGTTCAAATGGCTCTGAGCACTATGGGACTTAACTTCTGAGGTCACCAGTCCCCTACAACTTAGAACTACTTAAACCTAACTAACCTAAGGACATCACACACATCCATGCCCGAGGCAGGATTCGAACCTGCGACCGTAGCGGTCGCGCGGTTCCAGACTGTAGCGCCTAGAACCGCTCGGCCACCCCGGCCGGCAAGTAATGTTCCTCCAGTCATCGAACTTCATCACTTCCTACTATATCTAACATTAACCTACCTAGCCATCATCATTCAGCCATACAGTAAAGCTACATGCCCTCCGGAAAAATGACTGTAGTTTCCCCTTGCCTTCAGCCGTTCGCACTACCAACGCAGCAAGGCCGTTTTGGTTGACGTTACAAGGCCAAATCAGTCAATCATCCAGACTGCCACCCCTGCAACTACTGAAAAGGCTTTTGCCCCTCTTCAGGAACTACACGTTGGTCTGCCCTCTGAACAGATATCCTTCCATTGTGGTTGTACCTACGGTTCGGCTGTTTGTATCTCGGAGGCACGCATTCCACCCCACCAATGGGAAGGTCCGCGGTTCATGGTGGGTCTTCATGTCTACAAAGTTATTTCTCAACAGAGTCACCCCGACGGCGAACACATTTCTCACAGTGAGAGACCAGTTTGCTGATACCGCCACTGTAGAACGTTCGACTTTGTTGAAGGAGCCAAAGTCCTACCTCTGCTTGCACCGCATCATCACTGTCAAAGGGTAGTCCTCGAATGTGTTCTTTCGGTTTTGGAGCCAAGTCGGGATCGGGACTGTACGGAGGATGATCGATGACAATGAACCTAAGGTGTCAGATTGGTGCAGATGTCGCAGCGTTTACGTGTTTTTTGGAATAGTCATTTTGAGGGAATGAGTGCTCCCTGTGTGGACCAACTCCTCGAATTCGCAGTTCGATTGCATCACGCTGTTTCTCACGCACCGACATACTTACGTTAAACACAGCCATGTTACATGCTGCAGTTTGGAGCCCTCTACCGGAAGAGGGCTGAAAATACGTAGACCCGAAGAATAAGGATGTAGATTTTTAAAAAAGTTTTTTTAAGAAACTTTAAAAGCTTTCACATAAAAAATTCGGAGCCGTTACTTTTCAGCACGCCCTCGTAATTACAATATGTTTTATGCTGAATGTTAAATGTGATTTATAACGTGCTAACCGTAATCAGTGTAACCTAAAATATGCTGAATCGTGAGACGTAAGAGAGTGCTTAGTGAGCCTAAACTTGCCAGGTTAAGTAAACTAAAGTGAGCAAATTCACAACAGTTTGATAGCTCTATAGATGTAATCATCAGTGTGTGGGTTCAGCTGGATATGGCACACTTGAAGAAAGTTGTGGTCTTTCTTCATCGCCTAACTGCGGACATTAAAGAGGCTGTAGTCTACTCTATTTTTTATTACTTGCTGGCTCGATACTGAATTAGAGTTTTTGAATTGGAAATTTTTTGACTTTTAACTGTGAACTCATCAATGGAAGTTAATGAAATGCTTTCACACCCGGCTGCCGAACAGACACCATCAAACAAATCTGAAACATATTTTATAAGAAATTTAATAATAAATGTTCTTAGTTGTATTTTCTTCTCAGTGGGAAACTTTACCTCTTCTTTCTGCTGCAATGGTCGTTCGAATGCAGCTGCCGTAGAAGCTGCTAATTGTTGACCGTGTCGCCTAATGCAAGAAACTTCTATTTCGATGCGGTGAGGTGAACTGTTAGTCAAATAAATAGACAGGCACTGTGTTTCACTTCACTTTTCTTATTCAGAAAAAATGTTACAACAGGAAGAGCGATAAAATGTTTACGTACTTAACAATGAAATGAACACCCTTAGCTGCTTACAGGCGTTGACGTATGTCAACGCCTGTAAACAGCTAAGAGTATTCATTTCATTGTAATTTCATTCTAACGAGGTCACCGATGGTATCTGTTCTTTCTGTCCGAAAGAACAGATACCATCTTAGTATATGTTTACGTACTCTCTTCATCAAGACACCACAAACTCCTCTCTTTCTGCCGACTTACAAAAAAGTGACTGTCACATCTCTCATCTAACAGCATCTCTGCTGCAGCGCATCGCTTCCTTTTTTATCTTACGTATACCTCTTTGCAAAGATTTAGTAAGTGTCATTAGAAGGATGTATTCTGTGTTACACGATATTGGCGTGTCACCTGTGGGTGACCAGTTTCTTGTTTGGTGTGCTTACCGTATTAATGTAAACGTCCTCTATTAGCTGCTTATGGTTGTAACCCACAAATGACAAGAAGGTAAACACTACTTACCACTGGATAAAACACGCAAGCATCGTAACAGAAACTTTGTTTTGTACCGGTAACAAAACAGATCCAGAAATTTTGTCCGTCTGTGTTTAAAGGATTAGTTGCTAGCGAGTTCCCAACTCTACGGTTGGCGCAAAACCTTTCTATTGGGATAGAGACGTTTGTTACAGAAAATGAAGACAAGAGAAGCCCCTCTGGGACTCTACTTTGTGTTTAGCAGACATCGGACCGCGTATTGCGCGGCTACATCGATCTGCCAGCGGGTGATTACGGCGCGCTATTGTTCCGGCTGCAGCTGTGTCGCCTGCCCAGGCAGCCTGCCTAATGCGCCTGCCCCTCCCACTTCCTCTCTTACACCAGGCCCTGCTCTCACCCTCGCCTGTGGTGCCACGTGAAGGCTCGACGCGTCTTCCCCGATGTAATTGAGGCGTTAACGTGGGTAAGGGAGTAAGTCATGAACAGCAAATTTGACAGGAGAAGTAATATACGGTTTTATCACTACGAAATACAAAGTTCTATTTACAAAATGTTTAGAGGAACATCAAATTAACTTTTCAAATATACAGGGTGAAGCACGAAATGTGTTACCATTTTGTTTTTGAATATAAACTTTATTGTCAATACAATCTGAAAGGAACATATACTACAATGAAGAGCCGTCCATGGAGATTTATTCTAACTCAGCACATGCTCAATATGTCCACCATTTCGTTTCCTAACTTCCTTCAAACGAACACTGAAGTTATTGATTATCCTACGGCACATGTCTTCCGTAATTTCACTGCAAGCTTGAAGAATAAGTCTTCTGAGCTCCATTAAATCACATGGACGTTTAGGGAAAATTTTTTCCTTTAGGTACCCGCAAAGAAAAAAGTCACATGGATTGAGGTCTGGATTATTGGGGGACCAATTTTGTCCGTCATTGAAGCGACCTGGAAACCTGAGTGAAATGATCCGCATGTCGAAATGATCGTGTAAAAACTCCAACACAGTGTTTGCAGTATGTGACCTTGCTCCATCTTGCATGAACCACTGCGTGTTGAAGGGCAAGGCAGTAGCAAGAAGCTGTGGAATGAAGCTATTGCGATGCATGCTCAAATAACGCTCGCTGTTCACAGTTTCTTCAAAGAAAAAGGGTGCAATAAGTCCGTGACTGGAAATTGCTGCCCACGCTGTAATCCTTGGAGCATAATGTTGTCGTTCATGAAGCACTTGTGGGTTTTCAGGGGCCCAAAAATGTACATTTTGTTTGTTAACCACACCGTCTAAATGAAAATAAGCGTCGTCTGAAAACCAAATGTTGTTGAGAGTTTCCTCCCTATCCTCCGCCCACTGAGCAAACAGTAGTCTCTGCTGCTTGTGTTCTTCAGTGAGCTTTTGTGCACAGGTCATCTTGTATGGGTACATATGGAGGCCACTTTTAAGAATGCGTTGAACGGAGCGTCTGGATATTACCAGTTGCACCGCTGCCTTTCTACACAATTTCCCGGGACTTCTCTGTACAGTAATTCGTACCGCTTCAATATTCTCCGGTGAACAAACAGGCTTAGGCCGAGGTCGCTTCGCTTCCAATACTGTTCCTTCCTGTACAAATTTATCATACAACCTGTGGATGGTCTTCTTGCAGGGGACCTATCGTGTGTTAAACTGTTGTCGAAAAAGCCTCTGAGTCACAACAAGGCTTTTCGTTTCATGAAAAAGTAACACAATTGCCGATCGTTGCTGTGTCGTCAGTCTTCCATTGTAGGCTATTGCTGCTTACTAGTCTCCTAGCGGCAGTATCGTGAATTAATCGTCATTTCGTAACTCATTTGTTTTTCCAAGCTCTGCTGGAACTGCTGTAGAGATCCCATTCGCATATCTAATGTGCGTCGTAAATTGTGAAAGAAACAATTGGTAACACATTTCGTGCGCCACCCTATATTTACAGCAAGCTGCACATTTTTATAATAAATATAATTATGCTGTACGAAGACTGCGATAAAATGCATGATATTTGATGTCTATGTAGTCCAACATCGCCTGGAAATCTTTTTTTAGCATCACTAATGATGGGCCTACATCCAGTTTGTGGTAGAGAATGAAATGCAAACATGTTCTTGACTGATTTCCCCATTTTCAAAATGTTGTGCACCCTCCACAAATCCATTTCATTTGACAAATCTTTTATTTCTATGATGAGCACCTTATCCCTCACATTTCTAATTCAAAAAGCAGAACTAAACTTTTTACTGGTGCTGTATGCAATAATGCATCGCACACAGAGGTGATATAATAGAAATCGTCCTTCGTCGTCTTTACAACACTGAATGTTCGTTCATTCTTTGCCTCTCTAATCATATCAGCTACTTACTCAGGAGCCACTGTTTGCGAAATCTTCTTTCTCTTCTCTATTACGCCGAAATCTTCGTCACAAGCATGTACAAATTCACCGACATTAGAAATTTCAAATTGACATTATCAATTATACTTTTATCATTATGTACATTAAGGTCCTTAAAACCATCTGATTTTTATTTTGGCTGGCGCACTTGTCGCACCACATAGTCAGAGTCAGAGTCAGTAACAGATATCTATCTTATGCTCAAAGCAGGATCCTCGACATTACGCAGCTTTCTTTGTTTTATCTGCGCTGTGGTGATTAAAACAAAAAGAAAATTACCTTTACCTACACAATTTTGCTTATGAAACTGAGTGCATCTTCTGTACGTCATTCTCTCCAAAAATACGGCAGCTATATTTGCATTGCATTTACAAGTAGCCAGCACAAAGGAGGTACACAAATAAATTGGTTGATCACAATAAAACACAAAACTCGGTGTTAGCACTGAATGTAAACAAGTAGATTTCATTGCAGACGGAAAATATGGCCTACGATATTGTATAGAACAGGTTTGGGAGGCATTTCGTCGTACTAACAATTCCAAGTAACATTAATACCGAATGAATAACACATTAATGAACAGTTGGTCACAGAGTAAAAGCTGCTATCTCAGTGGCTTGTTGACTTACTCCGATATCCATGCCGGTTCATGTCGTTTGTAAGATCGCAACTGCTCACAACTTTGACATTCTTCTACTTCTATTCCACTGGCGACATGTCTTACTACCGTTTCGTTGAAAAATATGAAAAACGATTTAATTTTACTTACTACCTTTCCCATGTCAATGCCTGAATTCTATTCAACTCGCCACTCTTTTCATAAATCCAAGACCTATTGCAAACTGTTGATTTGTTCTAAATCGACTGATTCATATGAGAGCAGCTTTGTTCGTCATAATCTACATTTTACATAATAAAAGCTGGTTCTGACGTAATACATCAGACAATTTCGGCCACTACATAAATTTGCGTCAAATTATCCATCCCTTTCTAGCTACATATTTTTATGAAATGTTGAGTACTATTGACAAGGGCTTTCAGATCGATTCCGTATTTCTGGATTTCCGGAAGACTTTTGACACTGTACCACATAAGCGGCTCGTAGTGAAATTGCGTGCTTATGGAATATCGTCTCAGTTGTGTACTAGATCTGCGATTTCCTGTCAGAGAGGAAATTAACGGAAAGTCACCGAGTAAAACAGAAGTGATTTCTGGCGTTCCCCAAGGTAGTGTTAGAGGCACTTTGCTGTTCCTTATCTATATAAACGATTTGGGAGACAATCTGAGCAGCCGTCATCGGTTGTTTGCAGATGACTAATAAAGTCATCAGAGGATCAAAACAAACTGCAAAACGATTTAGAAAAAATATCTGAAGGGTGCGAAAAGTGGCAGTTGACCCTGAATAACGAAACGTGTGAGGTCATCCACATGGGTGCTAAAAGGAACTCGTTAAACTTCGGTTACACGATAAATCAGTCTAATCTAAAAGCCGTAAATTCAACTAAATACCTAGATATTAGGTATTACGAACAACTTAAATTGGAAGGAACACACAGAAAATGTTGTGGGGAAGGCTAACCATACACTGCGTTTTATTGCCAGAACACTTAGAAAATGTAACAGACCAACTAAGGAGACTGCCTACACTACGTTTGTCCGTCCTCTTTTAGAATACTGCTGCGCGGTGTGGGATCCTTACCAGATAGGACTGACGGAATACATAGAGAAAGTTGAAAGAAAGGCAGCACGTTTTGTATTATCGCGAAATGTGGAAGAGAGTGTCACAGAAATGATACAGGATTTGGGCTGTAAATCATTAAAAGAAAGGCGTTTTTCGTTGCGACGGAATCTTCTCACGAAATTCAAATCACCAACTTTCTCCCCCGAATGCGAAAATATTTTGTTGACACCGACTTACATAGGGAGGAATGATCACAACGATAAAATATGGGAAATCAGAGCTCGTACGGAAAGATAAGTGTTCATTCTTTCCGCGCTCTATATGAGATTGAAATAATAGAGTATTGTGAAGGTGGTTCGACGAACCCTCTGCCAGGCACTTAAATGTGATTTGCAGAGTATCCATGTAGATGTAGATGTACTAACTTACACTTTATCAGATTCCTTCGTGTAGGTAAAGTTTCCGTATTTTGTTTCTCTTTTACAAACTATATCCAAGTTTGCGAACGTGTACTGGTAGTCAAAAAATGGTTCAAATGGCTCTGAGCAGTATGCGACTTAACTTCTGAGGTCATCAGTCACCTAGAACTTAGAACTAATTAAACCTAACTAACCTAAGGACATCACACACATCCATGCCCGAGGCAGGATTCGAACCTGCGACCGCAGCGGTCTCTCGGCTCCAGACTGTAGCGCCTAGAACCGCACGGCCACGTACTGGTAGTCAGAACCATTTCTTAATCACAGTGACATTATTAATTTTGTGAGGTACAGCTTTTGTTAACTAGTTCTACATAAACTAATACTTTTTGACACTTTCTTAGAAAAACCTGTGAAGCAATTGTGGACACTTTCAATAGAGATCTTGGACCCTGGAGTCTGGAGCGAAGTCGACACTCTAACTCGTCTCAAAGGTATTCCATTCTATTCAGGTCCGAACTCTGAACAGACCAATCAGTTTTAGGAATGTTATTGTCCGTTGACCACTGTCACACAGATACTGCTTTAAGACTGAGAGCAATTTCGTACTGATACAACCAATCACCGACCCCAAACTGTTCCTCTACTGCGTGTGTAACACAGTGCCGTAAAGTGTGTTCATATCAGTCCGCATTTAGCGTTTTCTTAATTACAATATGGGGACAACGTCCTAACGACCAATAACACCCCCATACCGCACCACCTCCTCTGTACGTCACAATTGGCAATATACACTCCTGGAAATTGAAATAAGAACACCGTGAATTCATTGTCCCAGGAAGGGGAAACTTTATTGACACATTCCTGGGGTCAGATACATCACATGATCACACTGACAGAACCACAGGCACATAGACACAGGCAACAGAGCATGCACAATGTCGGCACTAGTACAGTGTATATCCACCTTTCGCAGCAATGCAGGCTGCTGCTATTCTCCCATGGAGACGATCGTAGAGATGCTGGATGTAGTCCTGTGGAACGGCTTGCCATGCCATTTCCACCTGGCGCCTCAGTTGGACCAACGTTCGTGCTGGACGTGCAGACCGCGTGAGACGACGCTTCATCCAGTCCCAAACATGCTCAATGGGGGACAGATCCGGAGATCTTGCTGGCCAGGGTAGTTGACTTACACCTTCTAGAGCACGTTGGGTGGCACGGGATACATGCGGACGTGCATTGTCCTGTTGGAACAGCAAGTTCCCTTGCCGGTCTAGGAATGGTAGAACGATGGGTTCGATGACGGTTTGGATGTACCGTGCACTATTCAGTGTCCCCTCGACGATCACCAGTGGTGTACGGCCAGTGTAGGAGATCGCTCCCCACACCATGATGCCGGGTGTTGGCCCTGTGTGCCTCGGTCGTATGCAGTCCTGATTGTGGCGCTCACCTGCACGGCGCCAAACACGCATACGACCATCATTGGCACCAAGGCAGAAGCGACTCTCATCGCTGAAGACGACACGTCTCCATTCGTCCCTCCATTCACGCCTGTCGCGACACCACTGGAGGCGGGCTGCACGATGTTGGGGCGTGAGCTGAAGACGGCCTAACGGTGTGCGGGACCGTAGCCCAGCTTCATGGAGACGGTTGCGAATGGTCCTCGCCGATACCCCAGGAGCAACAGTGTCCCTAATTTGCTGGGAAGTGGCGGTGCGGTCCCCTACGGCACTGTGTAGGATCCTACGGTCTTGGCGTGCATCCGTGCGTCGCTGCGGTCCGGTCCCAGGTCGACGGGCACGTGCACCTTCCGCCGACCACTGGCGACAACATCGATGTACTGTGGAGACCTCACGCCCCACGTGTTGAGCAATTCGGCGGTACGTCCAACCGGCCTCCCGCATGCCCACTATACGCCCTCGCTCGAAGTCCGTCAACTGCACATACGGTTCACGTCCACGCTGTCGCGGCATGCTACCAGTGTTAAAGACTGCGATGGAGCTCCGTATGCCACGGCAAACTGGCTGACACTGACGGCGGCGGTGCACAAATGCTGCGCAGCTAGCGCCATTCGACGGCCAACACCGCGGTTCCTGGTGTGTCCGCTGTGCCGTGCGTGTGATCATTGCTTGTACAGCCCTCTCGCAGTGTCCGGAGCAAGTATGGTGGGTCTGACACACCGGTGTCAATGTGTTCTTTTTTCCATTTCCAGGAGTGTACATGATGGCAGGTAACGTTGCCCAGGCAGTCGCAAATCTAAATCCTTCCAGCGGATGGCCACAATTTATAGCATGATATATCAGTCCAAATCACTAGTCTGCGGTCATCCAACGTCCAGTGGCGACGCTCTTTAGATTATCTCAAATGTCGCTTAATACTGACCACTAAAGTGTGTGACTTACGAGGAGCTGTTCGACAATATTGTACCCACTGAGTGATTTGGATTGATAAACCACTCTATACCCTGAGGCAATACGGTAGATGAGAGCGGGTTTGGCGAATGCCTGGAGACGTTTGCCTGCCATCATGTGTAGTGCCAACGGTGAAATATGAAGGAAGTGGTGTTACGGTATGGGGGACCCGTTCGTGGTTACGATTTCGTCCCTTTATTGTACTTTATTGCACTAAATTTGAAAGGATGTGAACAAATTTTACACCGGTTTGCAGTGCGTACAGGAGAGGAACACTTTGGTGACGATGACTGTAGCAGCATGAAAATGCACCCTGTCATAAAGTAGCATTAGTGAGGTCATGGTTTGTAGACAACGTTTCTGGAAGGACTGGCCTTTTCAGTGTCCTGACCTCAACCTAATGGAAGACCTTCGGAACGAGTTAGCACGTCGAATCCGCTCCACACTCCAGCACCCAACAACACTACCTTCTCTGTTTCCGGCTATTGAAGAAGACTGGGCCACCTTTCCTCCACAGACATTCAGATACCACCTTGAAAGTATCCCCCAGCGGAGTTCAAGTCGTCAAGAAGGCGAATGGTGGACATACTAGATATTAATGTTCACTAGTAGGTGTCAAAATACCTTTAATCAGACAGTGTAAGTCTGTGGAATTAGCGCAGTAAGATGGGTCGACTTGGAGACGTAACAGAACATCAGAAAGCAGCCATCGTGCTTCGACGTGCACACTACAACATAAAGAATGAAGTTGCCAGATTTGTTCGCATATGAACGCAGACAGTCCAACGTATCTACAGGGAATGGTGTACTACTTGTAGCTATACAACAAGGCGTACGAACAGTGGTCGTAAAGAATCCTATAGGGACCGAAGACGGGTGTCACGCATTGCCAATGATAATCGGATTCAAATCTGACACGAGCTGCTGCTGTCGGCATGTTCGAGTCTATCTCAACCAGTCTCCCCGTGATCACTGTGAAGCGAACTGCATACAGTGGACATTTATATTTGGGTACCTCACGAAAGGCACATAAATTTAAACGTCTTCAGTTGGCCAAGCAACACTGAAGCTGACTGGGGGCTTGTTTTGTGATCCGGTAAGTAGCGATTTTGTCTCTACCCAAGGGCTGCAAGGTGTTTAGTCTGCGGTGTTTGGAGGGTGTAGTTCAGATCGGAGGTGATACTGTGATGTTTTGAAGGTGTTTTTCGTACCAAGACTTGGTCTCACTCATTTAGGATGCACCAGGATGTTTACCTCAACATTCTCGGTGACATGTTGCACTTTGTTATACATCTTCAGAACGAATCTGCTGTTGACACTCCCGCCTTCCAAGACGCTATTAGGATTGGACGTATACGTTCCTGGTTTGATGAATACTCAAGCATACTACTGCACAACGATTGACTCGCTAAATCACCTGACTTAATCCCACAGAATATATCTGGGAGCGTTTGGAGTAGAAGATGAAACATAGCAACGAACATTGCCACAATCTGATAGTTCTACGGACTCTAGTCATTAATAAGTGGTATCAGAAAAAAACTTGTTGATTCTCTGGCTCGCCGAACTGAGATTATTGCTGTTACACAGCATCAGTGTGACGTCTCCAGGGGTGTCTAATGTTCTTCTCGTGAGGCTTATATTACTGTTAGTTCCAAATTAATCGCGATCTCTATGCCTTTCCACGCCCTTCATCAGCTTCATCTGCTCCATAAACAAACCATCTTTGTCTGACTAAAAATCAGGCAATAATTGGACGTTCTTCCCATGCAATCAAAAGCTAGCAACCGATTTTAAACGACTTCCTTCTTCTATAAATTTTTAATCCACATGAAGCTCACAGAAACGCGAAAATTTATGTGGAGAGCTGTATGAAAATTTAGCAGGCATTATTTGACAGTAACAGAAATTAGTCAGCTTGGTCAGTTTTCTTGAAATTCCGCGCTTCCTATTCGACTGAAGGCAGTGGAGGGGAGGACTCCAATTGAAACGGAACATTACTTCCGCCTACGGAAAAACCATTCCGTGACCAACGCTATCGCTAATCTAAACGTGGTATGTGCGTGTTTTCTCGCTGTTTACTGTGTAATATACTATTACGAGTACGAAATCATATACCGCCATGCAGTATGTTATCGATCCTTATCGAATGACGTTGTACTATTACTTACCTCTCTGACATTGTTGAGGCTTTGCTGCGTCTTTTCAGTTAGCATGCAAGCATCGACCAACCAGAATGTATTACTGTCGATGCACGTTTGACAGAACTGAGCGTCAATATATTCCATAATGCATTTGAAATGGCGGCATTCATACACGCCGTCTACGGAAAGGGACGACAACGTCAGGGCTTTTCGGGAAGGAAATATTTACTTTGACGCCGTTGGCAGAGGGCGAATGGGTGAGGAAGGCGCGGGGGAAGGTATCGTCGTCTCCTAACATAAGAAGTTAACTTATTTTCGCTTTGCTCACTCATGTTATAGTTGTGGATTTCATAATCTTGCTTCTTATTCTTTAATTTGTTATTTTTCTGTTTTCGTGGCAGAATGCAAATGCTTCACGAAGACTTGTATATTTCTTTTCACTCAGTGTTCTTCGACAGGAAAGGCCAGATATCTGAAAGAGAAAAATGTTTTAAGTTTCATGATATCTGGACAGAGGGAAGCTTACACTGTGGATATATAAGAACAAAAACTGATTAAGCAATTCCCGCGAAATAAAGTAGACGACATTCTCTCAAAGTTATTGAGATTCTTGGGAGAGCCAGCCATTTGAAAACCATCCCACCTTGTATGCAAGATGCAGCAGGCGAAATGCCCTCAGACTTCAAGAAGAATGGAGTCGAATCCGTTAGTTCCAGCCCATATACTTAGCTGCTCTTGTAAGCCATTCTGTTCTGCATTACCTCTAGCTACTTGTTCTCGAATGTGGTAAACTCTTTGTAAGGAAATTGGTCGCTTTATCCTCAGTATTCACCTTTGGTTTGCGAACCTGTGCCTTTCATGTATCGTTTCCTATTGTTTAATCCATTGTGCGTGACTGCGTGTTAGTTTTCGTAAGAGAAGTCAGTATCTGTCGCATGTTAGGGCATTTGTGCCAATAGTGGTAGTTTCAGTCGAAAAGCGGGAAGATTTATCGTTGACGTAGGTCAGATGCCTGAGCAGGTATGCAGTTAAGTTGGTAAGAGGGACGCTGGTCATCTTTGGATACCCCCTTCCCAATTGGAATTGGAAGGTACTCTTCCTTCATCCAGTACATCACTCAACTGCTGGGAACAGCTAAGAGTGGATTTCCTACGGACACTCTGTAGATGGAGGTATTGGAATATAAACTGAAGAGCCAAAGAAACCGGCGCACCTGCCTAATGCTGTATGGGACCCCGCGAGTACGCAGAAGTGTCGCAACACGACGTGGCATGGACTCGACTAATGTCTGAAGTAGTGCTGGAGGGAATTGACACCATGAATCCTGCAGGGCTGTCAATAAATCCGTAAGAATGCTAGGGATTGGAGATCTCTTCTGAATAGCTCTTTGCAAGGCATCCCAGATATGCTCAATAATGTTCATGTCTGGGGAGTTTGGTGTTCAGCAGAAATGGAATTGCCTAAGTCCATCGGAATGCACAATGGACACGAATGGATGTAGGAGATCAGACAGGACGCTTACATACGTGTCACCTATCAAAGTCGTATCTAGACGTATCAGGGGACCTATATCACTCCAGCTGTACGCGCCCCACACCATTACAGAGCCTCCACCATCTTGAACAGTCCCCTGCTGCCATGCAGGGTCCATGGATACAATTCATGAGGTTTTCTCCATACCCGTACACGTTCGTCAGCTCGATACAATTTGAAACGAGACTCGTCCGACCAGTCAACATGTTTCCAGTCATCAACAGTCCAATGTCGGTGTCGAAGGTCCCAGGTGAGGTGTAAAGCTTTGTGTCGTACAGTCGTCAAGGGTACACAAGTGAGCCTTCGGCTCCGAAAGCCCATATCGATGATGTTTCGTTGAATGGTTCGCACGCTTACACTTGTTGATGACCCAGCATGAAATCTGCAGCAGTTTGCGGAAAGGTTGGACTTTAGTCACGTTCAACGATTCTCTTCGGTCATCGTTGGTCCCGCTCTTGCAGAAACTTTTTTCGGCCGCAGCGGTGTCGTTGATTTGATGTTCTATCGGATTTCTGATATTCGTGGTATACTCGCGAAATGGTCGTACAGGAAAATCCCCACTTCATCGCTACCTCAGATATGTTGTGTACCATCGCTCGTACGCCGACTAAACACCACGTTCAAGCTCACATAAATCTTGATAACCGCCGTTTTAACAGCAGTAACCGATCCAAGAACTGACCAGACACTTGTCTTATATAGGAGTTGCCGACCGCAGCGCCGTATTCTACCTGTTTCCATATCTCTGTATTTGAATACGCACCCTATACGAGTTTCTTTGGCGCTTCAGTGTACTTAGTGTGCAATATTTAACCATATTTATTTCAGCCCTGTTGAAATTTTGGGGAAAATTATGTTAGTTATGGTAGGAGACGTTTCGGAGGTGTATTTACTATTTCTTGTGTTTTTGGTAGGGAGTACTTCGTGCATGCGTTAGTTGGCCACCACATTTGATGTTATACAGAGAAACGTGATTCTCCCACACAGTAATTAAGGCGAAATTACTTTAAACGTGTAAAGTAAATTCGTAGAATAAAATTGCAAGAAGCACAGAGCTGAATTCTTTACACACTGACAAGCCAAAATATTATGACCACCGCCTATCCCGACGTCGGATGCCTCCTGGTGGCGTTTCAGGCAAGTGACGAGGTAATAAAAGTATGTAACCAGAGCAGACACGGATGGGGAATCACCCTAGCGAAGATATGGAGTGCAAGTGGGGAAATCCAGTGAGGTAAGTGACTTTGACAAAGAGGAAGATTATTATTGTGCAGAGCCTGTGAACGAGTATCCTTAAAACGCTAAAGCTGGTCGAATGTTCGCATGCTTCTGTCGTGAGCATCTACGGAAAGAAATAGGGGCGTAGAAGGACAGTGAAACAACCACTATGCGCTAAATGGTTGGACTACCACGACTCTTCGCAGAACGTGGGGTTTAAAGACTCGTCTGCTCTGTAAAGTCTGCCGAAAAAGCACAATCTTGGGGCACGTAGAAGTGTTTCAGAGCACACCGTTCATCGTACAGTGTTGAACATCGAGCTCCGACCAGACCACCCCTACGTGTTCACATTTTGACCCAACGACATGGTCGGTTACGATTACAGTACGAATGGCGCCATCGGGATTCGACCATCGATGAATGGAAACGTGTCGGCTCTTTGGGTGAATCACAGCTTTGCTGCGCTAGGTGGACGGTCGTCTCCACAACCACCGTCATCGGGGTAAATGGCAGCTCGAAACGTGCAGCCTCCCACGGATGCAGGCTGGTGGTAGCTGTATTGTACTATGGGAGACATTCTCCTGAGCTTGCATGGGACGTGTGTTAGTAATCGAAGATACGCTGACAGCTGCGAACCACCAGCGTCCCTTCATGCTTGACGTCTTCTCCGATGGCGATGTCATCTTTCAGCAGTATAGTTGTCTGTATGTCGGAGCAAGAACCGTGCTACAGTAGTTTGAGGAGCATTATAGTGATGTGTCGGCGACCAAATTTGCCTGATGTAAATCCTATGGAACCCATCTCGATCGCTATCGGGTGCTATTACCGCTTATGCAAATCATCTAATGCCACATACCTCCAAAAACCTACCAACAAACTGTCGGATCCCTGATAGGCAGAATTAGTGGTGTATTTCGTTCCAAAGATGGAAAAACAAGCTATTAAGCAGATGGTCGTGATGTTTTGGCTCATCACTGTATCTTTCACGAGTCTTTGGGACTTAAACGTGGGCAGTTGTAGAATTTAAGTCTATCACTTATTTAACTCTCAGTGTGCGAGTAATGTCCGTTGAAGTTTAGAAACTTAAATGGATTTTTCTTTTGGAAGGTCTTTCTTGGTGTGAATCACGGTGCGTTCAATCACATGTTGCTCAGAGTACACTATATTGCGATTCCTGTTTAATCATCAGATGGATTTGATTTGTAGAGCACAATGAATTGCTACATGGTTCCATTATTTTTCGTCATTTTGGAATTGTGTAATTTAAAAGATATTTCCAGTTAAGGGAACTGGCCAAATTGATTTCATTCTTCCATTAGTTTTCCAGAAAACAATGTGTCTGCAGTGATTGTTGGGTATTTGTGCACAGAACTACATTTCAGTAGAAATTTATCAAGGAAGGAACTGAGTTTGTCTGTAGGTATAGTGGCATGCTTGACCACGTGTTGTTCGTAGAACATTAAAATCCTATTCTGTATTGTTCACTGGATGGATATAAATTCACAAAGCACAGCAAGTACCTATGTATAAATATTTTTCCTTTCATTCACTTTATAGAATGTAAAAGATTTTTCGTGGTTTGCGACCTACTTGGGGCTGAGTTGAGATTCTCTCTGCTGAGTAGGCAGTGGGTTCCATAGAGGTAAGGGTGGTGGAATGCGATGCTCATTTCTGTTTCTTGATGCATGAATGAGTGTATGATTATGAATATACCATCCTAAATCACGTATCCTTTCATTTTCCTGGCTAAGCCATCTCACTGCTCAGTGTGAGGCACAGTAAAATTTAACTTTGCTATAAAATAATGATCACACCGAAGTAATATGTTGATAAGAGCACTTTCATCATCTATACTTTGTCTGTTAATAAATCATTATGACCAAATTTTTAAGACAGTATGATTTCTGTATTACACATCCAACCCCTTTCCTAATGCATTTGTGGTTAAACAGATAAAAATGTTTAGTTAAATGGTTCAAATGGCTCTGAGTACTATGGGACTCAACTGCTGAGGTCATTAGTCCCCTAGAACTTAGAACTAGTTAAACCAAACTAACCT